>NW_011478033.1:0-872 GCF_000754665.1 Bison bison bison | reverse complement strand
AAAATATAAAATAAAAGCTAAATAGACAGCTACATAACTTCAATAAATATCATCAAAAATTAAAAAATAGGTAACAAATATATATTGTACAGCACACTAGGAAATATAGAAATTGTTTTATATTAATTTTAAATGGAATATAATCTATGAAAATACTGAACCACAGAAAGTATATGGTAAAAGGGTTCTTTCCACATGATTGTTTTTTCAGCAAAGAGTTTGTTCTCTTTTACGCATTTCAACACTTTTTTTTTATCAATTAGCTCCCTTCTTCAAAATTTACTAGTGTTTCCCAATTGTTTATCCAAAAGAATATATTTATTATTATGAAATGTAAAACCTTCACCAACTACTTATCCAGCTGTCTTTTTTTTAAATCAGTTATGTGTCTGCCAAAATACTGAAATTTCTTAAATATGTCATAAGTATTAATGATTCTTTCTTGTCTCCTAAAGTTATCCAGACCAATGAAGATGGTAAAGTTATAGTTTTGTTTTGTTTTGTTTTTCTTTGAAATAGAAAGTATTAATAAGTATCTAATTCAGCAATGATTTGTACTTTCAAATTCCTATTGGACACCTTCACTGGAATATTCAATTATTACATGAAAATATTGAGACATCAAGTCTATTGCTTTATTGAGGTTAATTATCATGAAGCATGGCTTGATGCTGTAAAGAGTAATATTGCATAGGAACCTGGAATGTTAGGTCCATGAATCAAGGCAAATTGGAAGTTGTCAAACAGGAGATGGCAAGAGTGAATGTCAACATTTTAGGAATCAGTGAATTAAAATGGACTGGAATGGGTAAATTTAACTCAGATGACCATGATATCTACTACTGTGGGCAAGAATCCCTTAGAAGAAATGG
>NW_011478032.1:861-2498 GCF_000754665.1 Bison bison bison | reverse complement strand
CCCCAGTTGCTTTGCAGTTTTAATATTAAACATCCTTAATAAGACCAGTTAGATAATGGAAGGGTCAGCATCAAAATTTCAAATTTTTGTGAAAGACAGAAAAGTAGCATTAAAAATATGAAATGTGGAGAGCAAGAAAAGGAACTGATTTGGAAGGGAGAATCTTGCTTTTTCTCATTTTTATCTGTAGGTTATGATTTTGATTTGATGGCATAAAACCAGAGTGAAGATGTTTAGGAGGCATTTGGGAGTATGGGCTTGACACTTCAGAGAGAAGACATATGACAGGAGTTGATTTGGAAGTCGTCTGCCTAAAGGTGACAGTTGGTGCTTTGATAGTGAATGATATCACAGAGCATAGCACTTTTTTCAGAAAAGAAAAAAGCAGTCCAAGGACAGAACTTTTGCCAAGACTCGAGTACAGGTAGTGTCAAAGGAAGAAGAATCAGAAAAGTTGGTAGAGTTTTCAGTGAAGAATTTAATAAATGTATGTCAGGAAGTTAAAAAAGAAAAAGAAAGAGGAGTTTCAAGGGGTAAAAAAAGGTAGTTCTTCCTATTTATATTTTCTAAGCTTTATTGAGGGATCAAAATGAACACACAGAGGTAGTATTAATAAGCCAATTACAATTAGGAAAATGAGTATGTTTTAGAGTATTAGGCATCCGTTTTTCGATCCTAGCTTGGAAGTGACAGACCCACGATTCAAACGTAGCTGTTTCCAGTGTCAGGAATCATGTGCTCTTAGATATTACTTTAATGAGATCAAGAAAGATAAAGACTCAGAAAAGTCTGTTGTATTTGATACGTGAAAGATGGTGTGTATCTTTCCAAGAAGAGAAATCAAATTTCAAGGACCCAAGTGTGGCAGGTCTACACCTGATGAGCTGGAGACAGGAGAGAATGAGCTGGAGATAGGAGAGAAAATGTACTTCATCAAAAGAAGTAAGCTGGAGACAGGAGAGAATGAGCTGGAGACAGGAGAGAATGAGCTGGAGACAGGAGAGAATGAGCTGGAGACAGGAGAGAAAATGTACTTCATCAAGAGAAGTAATAAAGTGATATTTTCTAGCTAGTAAAGAAGTAAAAGGTAGAAACTTGAGAGAGTAACAAAATGAAAGGAAAATATATTGTTGTTATAGGGTGATCTTACCTAATGGTTTAGAAAGAGAAAAGTAGTGGAGAGGATACAATTAAAGAAATGTAAAAGAAGGCCATTTATATACGTAGAACTCTACTCTGGATTTAGGGTTTCCTTCAGTTTAGATCTTGGCTGTATCATTAATTAGCTTTTAGAGCTTAGAAATTTATTTCTTTAAGCCAGAGTTTCCTCACTGGTAAAACGTGTATAATAACCCTGTGTACAAGACAGCAAAAGAGACACCGATGTATAGATCAGTCTTATGGACTCTGTGGGAGAGGGAGAGGGTGGGGAGATTTGGGAGAATAGCATTGAAACATGTATAATATCATGTATGAAACGAGTCGCCAGTCCAGGTTCAATGCACGGTACTGGATGCTTGGTGCTGGCGCACTGGGACTACCCAGAGGGAGGGTAGGGGAGGGAGGAGGGAGGAGGGTTCAGGATGGGGAACGCGGGTATACCTGTGGCAGATTCATTTCGATATTTGGCAAAACTA
>NW_011478032.1:0-761 GCF_000754665.1 Bison bison bison | reverse complement strand
CACACACACACACAACAACCCATAATGGATGTCAATAAAGACTAATGAAAATGTAACACTGACTATACCAAGGGAGACATAATATTTCCTGGAAAGAAAATATATTTATTTACTAAAATATCTTTTGGGAATAATATTCAGAATAGCAACCACACATACACAAAACCACACAAAATTAAAAAACAGAAAAAGTAGGATTTAAACAGTGAGTAAAACTTTCCTGAGAATAAATGAATTGTGAGGTTTTTTTTATAGACCATATTGAAGTCCAGAATATGAAAAATAATTTAATTTGCTGCTCTTATGTTTAAAGTTTAAATTTGAATATAGAGTTATAGTGGCAGGAAGGGTTCATTTGCCCAAGAAACTGTTGATACTGAATGAACTGTCCTTGTCAAGTGCTCTCATTTAACATTCTGTGATTATTTATACCTACTCATTATTTTCTCTCTCCTCATTGAGGATTCTTGAGCACAGAGAAAAGTAGTGTTCAATAAAAAAAAGATGCTTGTTCTTTGGAAGAAATTTGTGACAAACCTAGACAGCATACCAAAAAGCAGAGACATGACTTTGCCAAAAAATGTCCGCCTTGTCAAGGCTATGGTTTTTCCAAATCATGTATGGATGTGAGAGGTGGACCATAAAGAAAGCTGAGCACTGAAGAATTGATGCCTTTGAACTGTGATGTTGTAGAAGACTCTTGAGAGTCCCTTGGACTGCAAAGGAGACCAAAACAGTCAATTTTAAAGGAAATCAGTTCT
>NW_011478031.1:19846-20416 GCF_000754665.1 Bison bison bison | reverse complement strand
TGAGGGTGAAGGAGGAGAGTGAAAGACCAGGCTTAAAACTAAATATCAATAAAACTAAGATCATGGCATCTGGCCCCATTACTTCATGGCAAATAGAAGGGGAAAAGGTGTACGTAGTGACAGATTTCTTCTTCTTGGGCTCTAAAATCACTGTGGATGGTGACTGCAACCATGAAATCAGGAGACGTTTATTTGTTGGCAGGAAAGCTATGGCAAACCTAGACAATGTGTTGAAAAGCAGAGACATTACTCTGCTGACAAAGGTCTATATAGTCAAGGTTATGGTCTTCCCAGTGGTCACATATCGTTGTGAGAGTTGGACCATAAAGAAGACAGGAGGCCAAAGAATTGATGCCTTTCGAACTGTACTGGAGAAGGCTCCTGAGAGTCCCTTGAATAGCAAGAAGATCAAACTATTCAGTATTGAGGGAAATCAACCATGAATACTCATTGGAAGGACTGATGCTGAAGCTGAAGCTCCAGTATTTTGGTCATCTGATGTGAACAGCTGACTCATTGGAAAAGTCCCTGATGTTAGGGAATATTGAGGGCAGAAGAAGATGGCATCAG
>NW_011478031.1:18742-19746 GCF_000754665.1 Bison bison bison | reverse complement strand
CTGAACAATAACAACAACTGGAGTATCTTAATCTCCTCATGTGCCAAGGCACAGTGTAGGCTCTGAACAAATGTTTGTGGAATGAATTAATCCTCTAAGTCTTTCCTGTTATGTACTGTCTTTTATGTTATATTTTCCAAGAAAATATGTTGGTCTCAGTTAGTGTATTTGAGTTAGCCAGTGCACATGATGTCTCAGCTGAGGGAGAAGGGGCCTATGCTCTGCAGATGTGGCCCTGGCCTGTGCAGGTGTTCAGGTATAGACTAGAGAACCTTCTTGAAGTTGCCTGGCAGGCTGATGAAATACTGTAGCTCTTGTGATCCAGGCCCCATCTGCATTCCGAATTCTGTAGACTTCATGGTAACCAGGAACTTCAGGCATGACTCCCCCAGTTCTCCACTTTTCTTCTGGCCAAACACAATCACCTAAGAATGAAAGGTTCCACAAGTAAGACTTGGGCTCTGTAGCTCACTGGTCACATTAGAATGGAGAGAAGGTACCCCATCCAAACTAACTTCCAAATCAACTGCTGACAAGGAAGATGATTCAACTCATAGGTCCAAGCACAGTATCCATTCAACTTGCTTCTTCTCTCCCTGTTTCCCAGCCCAGGCCTTTGCCCCCAACCCAGAGCCACCAACAATAACTCAGCACTAGCTGAACTGAGGCAAAACCTGTTCATAGCCACCCAGTGCTGAGCTTCAGCCAAGAAGCTGGCTCCTCCAGGCAACATTTCCAAGAGCCAGGCCAAGGAAGGGAGCAAATGGCCTGTGTCCCATCTGCAGTGAAATGGCCAGCATGTTTGCTGGTACCACCTAAAGAAGGAGTGATCCAGTGCTGAGATAGAAGGCATCCAAGGGACCCGCCCAGCCCTAAAATCTTAAGCCCAAGTATAGTCATTGGATGCCAAGGACACTGGAGAAAGTCTTTGGAGCATGTAGAAAGAACACCAAGCCAGTTGGAGTGCTTGCTAAGCCAGCCCAGAATTCCTAGCATTCCAGCCA
>NW_011478031.1:14097-16075 GCF_000754665.1 Bison bison bison | reverse complement strand
ATCTCAGTAGCTAAACACAACAAGGGCAATGCTGTGGTGAGGGAAGGGTCTGCTCCATGTAAGACCACCCTCCCCAATTCATGACAACGAAAATTGTCTCCCAACATTGCCAAACGTCCCTTGGGAGGAATATCAACCTCAGTTGAGAACCACTGCCGTTGTCCCAAAGTATTTGCATACATACCTTCACTTCCCAGGATCCTCGTCTTGAGTTATATGTATTTCAACATTTCTTGTAGACATGGGTGTTGGAGACAAAGATTATGGTTGGTAGGGAACACAGTTATAAGATCGTTTGCATTTGTACCCCCATGGGACATAAATTGAGGCAATGTGGAACCAACACTGTTCACATACAGCCAGAACTGGAGTAAAAAGCCTTTTCAAGACCCATTAACCTTTGAGAAGCCAACACAGTTCTAGGGCTATGGAAGGTTCTGAAGAAATGACCTCTACAACCAGAAGCCCTAAAGCGGTGGTGCTTCTCAAACTTGAATGTACACACAAAGCCCTGGGAATTTGCAGATGCTGATTCAGGAGATCTGGATGGGGGAGGTGGTCTGAAATTCTGCATTTCTAACTAGTTCTCAGGTGACACTAATGCCGCTGGTTCCCACACATCTGAGTAGAGTGTTGGTGATCTGTGAGAAGACCATCCAACACCATTTGTAGTTCTGTACAGGGAATTGTTCTGTTCCAAGATGATTTATTTGGCTGAGTAACTAATAAGGTAATCTGCAGTGTTTAAAACATCCCTTCCCTCTCCCATTCTCAAGAAGGTACAACCCAGTGTTATAGCTTTGTCCCCCACCCTTTCTCTCATTCTCCCCAACCATTTGAGGGCAACATGAGTTGAGGTAGTCAGGTACTTCCTTTTGATCCACTACCTTCTTTTTTTAGATCTTCTCTGTGCCTGTATGTGTGATGGACAGAGAGTGGTTTCCTTTTCAGAGGCAATAGTGAGAAGAACTTAGGAAAAGCAATTAGAGTGACAAAAAAAGATTTAGTGTTGGGGGCTATTTTATCCCAGCTGTAGATTCAGATAAGGCAACCTAGATTTTGGGAGCAGTGCCCTGGAGCTCCACGTCTTGGGCCTGAGACCTTGTCTCCAGTTCTGGTTTGATCACTTCCTAACCTTAGTTTCCTCATCTGTAAAGGGAGATAATAACAATGTCTACCTCGAAAGGTGGCTATGGGAGGAGAAAAGAACTAACGAACATGAATATACAGCATAAACATGAGTCAGTAATGATCAGTCGCTAGTGTTATTGATGCTACTACTGCAGTTACTGTAACTGTGGCTCTCAATTCTTTTCTGCCTCTGGATTGTCTGCCTGTGCCTCACTCCCATCACTGACATTTCTCACTCTGCTCAGTGATTCCCAATCTAGGATGGGCCGATGAGAGGAGCTTGAAAACTGCTTCCACTGGAGATCATGGTCCACTTGAGAACTGAGGTCCTGTTTTGAGAATTACTGGTCCAAAGCTGTGATTGAGCCTCATACTGCTTTTCTAGCCTTGGCAAATCCAAAGATGGTAACAAACCTTGTGTACTTACTTAATCTTTGACCTCTTCAACCACCTTCTCCTCTAATAACTTTATAATGAGGAGAGGGGCCATCGTATGAATGCCTGGCTGCCAGAAGAAGAATCCCACTTTCAAACTGGAAATTTGCATGCATCGGTGACATGTCTTTAGTATTCATGCTTCCATTTTCTTTTTTCGGGTGGGGACAGTAAATCTATTTCTATTTTTCTTTTTTTCTTTTTTTACTTTACGGGACAGTCACCACTCCATGGCAATCAGCGATGGAGTCCTTTAAATCTAACATGTCCCTTTGTTCTCTGTATTGTGTACGCTCACCTTGTTCCTCTTTGCCTGGCAGGAACTTTGGCTTCAGTTCTTAAAGGACTTCCTAGGAGGAGAAACAGGATACTTTCTACTTTCCTCTAGTAGTTTGGTGACATGGCAGGTGTG
>NW_011478031.1:8659-10765 GCF_000754665.1 Bison bison bison | reverse complement strand
ATTCCAAATGGGAAAGCCCTCCCTGCATTGGCCCCCTGCTTTAGCTCAGCTGTCTGGCAGACCTACTGCATCTCCCAAGGCAGATACCCCGTGGACAAGATGATAACTGGGGATCCACCCCCACAACCCCTTTGAGCTTCTCCTTTGGCTTTTTCATTTACTTTGCTATTCTTGACCTGCCTCCCTGTCACCAGGATATACAGCACCTTCATTTTGTCCAGGCTTGCCCGGTGTTGATACTCAGCCTTTGTGTCTGCATTGTAGGAAGTTTCATCTTTTATGGTTTTGGGAAACAGCTTTATCTGAGGTATAATTCACATACTATTTATCCTTTTAAAGAGTACAGTTAAGTTGGTTTTAGTGTATTTACAAGATATTGCAACCACCGCCACTCTCTAATTCCAGAATATTTTCATCATCCCCAAAAGGAAGTCCCATACCCGCTAGCAGTTAGCTGTCCATTTTCCCCTCCCCTCTGGTCCTGGCATGCACTGAGCTTCTTTCTGTCTCTGTGGATTTGCCTATTGTGGATACTTCATAAATATGAAATCATACAGTATGTGACCTTTTGTGTCTGGCTTCTTTTACTAAGCATAATGTTTTCAAGGTTCATCCATTCTAACTGAAATATATGTCATTGTATGATACACCACATTTTGTTTATCAATTCGTCCATTAATGGGTACTGGGTGGTTTCCACCTTTTGACTATTGTGAATAATGCTGCTCTAAACATTCATGTACAGGGATCTGTTTGAATCCCTCCTTTCAGTTCTCTTCAGTTTATACCTAGAAGTGGGATTACTGGTTCATATAGTGACTCTAGGTTTAACTTTGGAGGAACTGCCCAGCTTTTTGGCACAGCAGCTGTACCACATGACATTTTTGCATTCCCACCAGTAGCACAAAATTTCCATTTTTTCCACACCATTTCCAACAATTTATTATTATCTTTTTTGTTATAACCATCCTGGAGGGTACAAAGTGGTGTCTCACTGTGGTCTTTGTTCTCCCCACCACTACTACCTTGCTCTTTATTGGTTGTTCCAATCTTCAGTATTCATTACCATGAACTTATTAAGCCTTTGGGAAAGTCAGGGCCCTACCCTAACCAGTGCTTGAAGTTGGGCCATATCGAGCACTCTGGCAAAGCAGAAAAGAAGAGAGGTTAGGGACACAGTGAACTTGCCACCTTTGGAAGCTCTACTGTAGCAGGAGCAGTCTGCTCTACCAGTCCTTTTTCTTTCCTCCAAAGAGACCTTTGAGTGCAAAAGTATTAGTAATACTTAGACAAGGCTTCCCTGAAGAGATGAGACTAGAGCTGGGCCATGGAGAGTGGACAGAAGCAAAATTGGATGAAGGTTGAAAGGGGAGAGGCATTCTGAACTGAAAAATATGAACTACTTTTCCAAGGAACAGCTCAGTTACTGAACCAAAACAAAGATGAAAATCAAACCAATCAACAGTGGCTTTTGTTTAGTGTGCAGCAGGAGAGGAGACTGGAAATGATGGCCCGAATGCAGGGGGAGAATCGGTTTCTTTTCCCTTCGGGACCGCTCAATCACAGACACACTGGTGACACTTCTGACCCATAAACCCACCTCCCTGAAACCCTCAGAAAATCCAACACAGAGACTATGAGTTTGATAGATGGCTTTGGCCAGAATTCAGGTACTCAGCTAAAGAAGTCTCTCCTGGTGGGCTTCCCACTGAAATGAGGGAGAGGGGCGGGGAGGGCAGACGGGTTGGTTGGAAGCTGAGGCATAGAAGGATTCTTAGTGAACAAGATGACAGAAGTGACTCTAGTCACCACTCAGAATCTGGCCATATTTGAGAAGTCCTACAGGGCAGTGAAAGACAGTCATCTTAGTTTGGGCTGCTGTAATAAAAATATCAAAGACTAATGGCTTAAACAACAAACATTTATTTCTCACAGTTCAAGGGGCTGGAAAGTCAAGGTGCCAGCAAATCTGTTGAGAGATCACTTCGTGGTTCAGAGATAGTCATCTTCATCCTGTGTTCTCATAGCTGAGAGCAGAGATCATCTTCCCATTGTCTCTTATAAGGACACAATCCCATTCATGAAGGCCCCAACTCCCACAGACCT
>NW_011478031.1:4666-5527 GCF_000754665.1 Bison bison bison | reverse complement strand
ATATATGATCATATGTATTTATGTTCATAGCTGTGCTGTGCTTAGTCGCTCAGTTGTGTCTGACTCTTTGTAACCCCATGGACTATAGCCTACCAGGCTCCTCTGTCCATGGGGATTTTCCAACCAGGAATACTGGAATGGGCTGCCATGCCCTCCTCCAGGGGATCTTCCCAACCCAGGGATCAAACCCAAGTCTCCCCCATTGCAGGCAGGTTCTTTACCATCTGAGCCACCAGGGAAGCCCAAGCCAACTACTGAAGTGGGTAGCCTATCCCTTCTCCAGGGGACCTTCCCAACCCAGGATTCGAACCAGGATCTCCTGCATTGCAGGCAGATTCTTTACCAGCTGAGCTACCAGGGAGGTCCTTATGTTCATAGAGGTATGTGTAAAAGTATGCAGTAAGATGTCTAATTCACTCCTGTCCCACAATCCATCCAATTCTTACCCTTCCCCTCAAAACGTAGCACCCCCTTATAACTTTTAGTATTTTCCTATGTATCCTTCCTGATTTTCTTTATGAATGTGAGTATAAACTCTTCCAAAAATATATTCTTTTTACAAAAAGCACAGTGTATTATCTGAATCATTTTTCACTTTGCAGTTTCTTTCATTAAATAATCTATTTTTTGTATTAGTACATAGAAAGCTTACTCATTCTTTTATACAGCTGCATACTTTTTCATTGCATTAATCAGCCATCATGTATTTAACCAGATGTCTACTGATGGACACAGAAGTTGTTTCCAATCTTTTGCCATCACAAATGATGGTACAATGAATAATTTAGATTTTTCACACATGGAGTATATCTGTAGTGTGAATTCTTAAAAGTAGGATTGCTTGGTGAAAAATACATATAT
>NW_011478031.1:0-872 GCF_000754665.1 Bison bison bison | reverse complement strand
TTAGAAGAATGAAATCATAATAAACGAGAAGTTGTTAAGATAAATTTATTGTGTAAAACTAGCATTAAGCATCACCACAATTGGTTTCTTTTTCTTTGATTCTATTTTGTCCTCCTCATTTTTGCTTTCTCCCCATCTCCTGTTGAGTAGATTAATAGACTCCATGCGGGATTTCTCTGAAGACGGTTACAAGAAAGACTCTCAAGGTCAAGGCTCGCTGGAAAACCTCACCCTACACAGTTGCCTCCTCATTGATCCCTCGGTGGAAGACACAGTTCAGAACTCAGCCCACATTCTTTTGAGGCAAAAAAAAATCCCAAACTTTTTTTTTTTTCCATTCAATATTCCAAATACTCACCAGCTTCTGTAAGTCATGGCGAATATTATTTTATAGGTCACCCTAGTTTTCCTTCACCACAAAATACAGAGATTTGCTATTATTAGGGCCCAGGGGGCAAATGGCCTGCTTCTGTACTCTCTCCATTGGGTTTCACTCATGTATGCCAGCTGCAGCTGTCTGGTTATGTGTGTACTTTGGGCAGGAATAGGGAGTCAGCCCAGGCCAAAAGGTATGAGTTAGACTCTCGCTCAGATTTAAAACTTTTTCTTTTAAAACAAAATGAAGGAACTTTCTTTGTATCCTGTAAGGGGTCTTTAATAAGTACTTAACAACAAAGGAGAGATTTACTCAGAAATTGAAGTTAGATCAACTTATATAGCAAAGTATAGAATTGAGTTAGTTAATCTAATCACTGAAGCCAAAGAAAGTGTGATATTTTCTGGGTATTTGAGGCCATACATTCTACAGGGACAACACAGCTTTCATGTTCTGTGGTTTGAGTTTTAAATTAAATGGTCCTTTCCTTGTGACA
>NW_011478030.1:14895-16074 GCF_000754665.1 Bison bison bison | reverse complement strand
CTGATGCAAAGAGCTGACTCATTGGAAAAGACCCTGAAGCTGGGAAAGATTGAAGGCAGGAGAGAAGGGAATAACAGAGGATGGTATCATCAACTCAATTGACATGAGTTTGAGCAAACTCCTAGAGATAATGAAGGACAGGGAATCATGGCGTGCTACAGTCCATGGGGTTGCAGAGTCAGACATGACTGAGGGACTGAACAACAACAACAATGCATGTGTTTTGGGGGAAGGCTTTTGTTTTCATTCACTCATAAGAAAGTGAAACCTACTCTACAATGCCTTTCTCTTAATCCCAAATTCCCCCTAGAGAGGGTTCCCTGGTGGCTCAGATAGTAAAAAATCTGCCTGCAAGGTAGGAGACCCAGGTGTGAACTTTAGATCAGAAAGATGCCCTGGAGAAGGAAATGGCTACTACTCTAGTATCATTGCCTGGAGAATTCCATGGACAGAGGAACCTGCCGGGCTATAGTCCATGAAGTCATAAAGAGTCAGACATGACTGAGTGAATAACAATTTCACTTCCCCCTTCAGAGTATGAAGAGGGTTCTGGAAAAGAAGGAAAAGAAAAAGCATTCCAGTTCCTTTTTCAGATATCTCAAACTTAGATTCCTCTTCCTCCAATTGTATAACTACTCAGGGGTATATAGAGATAGGGGAGGCTTGGGAGTATGTGGCAGTTGCCAGGTTTCCTCAAATCTACCTTAAACTTTCATGTGTGTGCTCAGTCATGTCTGACTCTTTGTGGCTCCATGGACTATAGCCCTCCAGACTCCTCTGTCCATGGGATTTTGCAGACAAGAATAGTGAAGCAAGTTTCCATTTCCTTTTCCAGGGCATCTTCCTGACCCAGAGATGGAACCCGAGTCTCTAGTGTCTCCTGCATTGGTAGGCAGATTCTTTACCGTTAGTGACAACTGGGAAGCCTTAAGTTCCTATAGGGGAACCACAAATATCTGTTGGATTAAAAGGAAAGGACATCTGCAAAGAAGTCTCAGTTCAGATGGGTCAGTTCAGTTCAGTCACTCAGTCATGTGAGACTTTTTGTGATCCCATGGACTGCAGCACAATGGGCTTCCCTGTCCATTACCAACAACACCCAGAGCTTGCTTAAAAACATGTCCCTAAAGTCGGTGATGCTATCCAACCACCTCATCCTCTGTCGTTCTTCTCTCCTCC
>NW_011478030.1:9393-11392 GCF_000754665.1 Bison bison bison | reverse complement strand
AGATTCCTCTGCCCATGAGATTCTCCAAGCAAGAATAGTGGATTGGGTTGCCATGCCCTCCTCCAGGGGATCTTCTTGACCCAGGGATCGAATCAGTGTCTCTTATGTCTCCTGCATTTGCAGGTGGGTTCTTTACCACTAGCACCATCAGGGAAGCCCTACACCTGTAGATTTATCCAGTCTTATTTAGATTCTTTTCTGAGATAGGTCATTACACAGTACTACAGGTCAAGAAGCAACAGTCAATCCTAAAGCAAATCAGTCCTGAATGTTCATTGGAAAGACTAATGCTGAAGCAGGAACTCCCAATACTTTGGCCATCTCATGAGAAGAACTGACTCATTGGAAAAGACCCTGATGCTGGGAAAGAGTGAAGGCGGGAGGAGAAGGGGACAACAGAGGATAAGATGGTGAGATGGCATCACCAACTCAATGAACATGTGTTTGAATAAGTTCTGGGAGTAGGTGATGAACAGGGAGGCCTGGTGTGCTGCAGTCTATGGGGTTACAAAATGTCGGACACGACTGAACAACTGGACTGAACTGACACAGTACTGAGTAGAGTTCCCTGTGCTATACTATGCAATAGGTTCTTATAAATTATCAATTTTCTGTGTAGTAGTGTGTGTCAGTCCCAGTCTTCCAATTTATCCCTCCCTCCCCCTTAGCCCTTGGTAACCATAAGTTTATTTTCTACATCTGTAATTTTATTTATGACAATTATATTTTAATCCAACACAATGCTTCTCTAAGAGTTGCATCTTACTCGGGCATCAAAATTGCCTGGAAGCATACTAAGAATACATATTCCTATTCCAAATATACTGGAAAAACCTCTTTGGGGTGAGGGTTCAACATAGGAATCCATACTTTACTCAATTTTCCATGTGACTAAGTATTAAAGGAAGGGCAGTGTGAGAGTAAACGAGAAGGGGACATAGAGATAGGTAATGTTAAAAATAAGGTTTCTAGAGAAAAAGTACTTAAATTCAAATCCCAGCTAAACCACTTATGTTACCTTTAGGAAGTTATTTAAGTTCTCTCTGCTTCAGCTTCTTCATATACAAAATGAAGTATTTAATAGTATCTACCTCATAAGATTGTTGTGAGAATTAAATGAGATTGTTGCATATAAGATATTTGACATGGTGCCCAAAATAGGGTAAGAGCTCAATAGATGGTAATTGTCATTATTATTATAGATTTTAAAGGAGTAGTCTCTGTTCGTGGTGGTATAGAACTGTTGTTCTGTCACTTTTCTCGAGGCAAGTTGACTGGAGGTTGTCTGCAATACATAGTAACAGGTTTCTTAGGTTAAGGATGTGACAGCCAGACATATAAGAGGTAGAGAAAAAGGAAAAAAGTAGCCATGTAACACCGAAAACTACATATTTTTCAATAGGTTCTTGACTTTTCTTCCAAAATTGTACAGCTATGAAAATAAGATCTGATTTGTTGGCTATTGGTCAAGTTTGATTACCTTGTCACAAAAGTAACCTATTCAAAGTTTCCCCAAATTAATGTGTAGTGTAAGCTGTGCCCATGACAGAATCACTGTTTGTATGCAGTCCATAATATTTTTCCAACCATCTCTCTATGGAAATTGGTGGCTTGGATTAGGCATAATTATCAATTAAATGTAATTCCAAACCAAGGGGAATCTGAACTACTTACTGCTTGAATGAAAGTGGTCATTTATTTGTGAGCTTTTTTTTTTTTTAAAGATGATGGTGAAATGTGGCCCTCACTTTTCCAGACTAACATGAATTTTAGTTGTACTAATTAAATATAGCATTGATGATATAGGGGATAGTGATTGCTACCAACATTACTTTTTTAGTCTTATCTGGGGTTTTCTGAATTATTCTGGTGACAATGGGCAATTAGAAGCCAATATTCATAGACCAGCCAAATAGGGTGAAGGTCCCAAATCCACAACCTAGAAATATGAGATAAAAGAATTGTGGCTTATTAGAATAGAAAAAACCTTTGACTGTGT
>NW_011478030.1:6112-7067 GCF_000754665.1 Bison bison bison | reverse complement strand
ATGCATGCATGCATTGGAGAAGGAAATGGCAACCAACTCCAGTATTCTTGCCTGGAGAATCCCAGGGACGGAGGAGCCTGGTGAGCTGCCATCTATGGGGTTGCACAGAGTCGAACATGACTGAGGCAACTTAGCAGCAGCAGCAGCAGTATAAGGGGGAGGGAGGTTATTCTTATCCTTGTCTCATTTTATAATTTGAAGAAACTGATGCTTAGGTTAAATAACTTGTCCAATGTTAAATAAGTGGTAAATGCCTAACTGGGATTTAAACCCAAGTCTGGCTAAACTGAGGGGCTTACCAGGTGGCTCAGTGGGTTAAAAATCCACCTTCAATGCAGCATATGCAGAAGACACGGGTCCAATACCTGGGTTGGGAATATCCCCTGGACAAGGGCATGGCAACCCACCCCAGTATTTTTGTCTAGAGAATCCTATGGAGAGAGGGGCCTGGCAGGCAACAGTCCATAGGGTCACAAAGAGTCAGACACAGCTGAAGTGACTGAGTACACACACATGCAATGGCTAACTGAGAAGGCAGAGGTATTAACTACATCAACATGTATTAACTATATTAACTATGTATTAACACTATACTTCTTAAGGCTTAATATTAAAATGCATGTTGCAATTTTTGACACTGCTTTTATCTGGTGTGTTTGCCAATTCTTGGTGCAGGGATAGAGGCCACAAAGCCTGGCAGAGAATAGTTGCTAAGAGACTGGGGAGACAGATATTAGATTTCAGAACTGTCAAAGCAGCCAGCTCTCAAGGGGGCACAATTCTAGAGAGAATAGGAAGTGAAAGAAAGGAAGCGAAGTTGCTCAGTCCTGTCTGACTCTTTGTGACCCCATGGACTGTAGCCCATAACACAGTACTCAATGGGAACTTGACCGTAGAGAAAATGTCATAAAAGTATTGTCATGGGAACTGAATAAAATAAATGTGCCTAACATGA
>NW_011478030.1:5107-6012 GCF_000754665.1 Bison bison bison | reverse complement strand
TCCACAGTCTATCTGTTAGCAAGATATGTCAGCTTTATGTATTCTGAATCTGGCCACTTTTCACCACTTCTACTGTCTTTGGCTAAACTGTTAATCTCTTGTCTCCACAATTGCAGTGATAGCCTTCTTTCATTGATATTCTTTTAAAATCTGTTTGCCTCACAGAAACCAAAGAGACCTTTTATAAAATCTAGATCAGATCATATTTCTCATCTACTTAAAAGGATGAATACTACTATAATTAAAAGCTCAACTATTTGCCATAATTGACAAAGCCCTCCATTTGTTCAATGCACACCTCTTGGACATCTCTTGTTTATCACATCTCACTCACAAAGGCCTTTCTGGTAATGCTAGAATTCTCTCTTCTCATTCTTATTTTAGGACTTCTGTGATTTCTACACACTCTACCTGGAATACATAGCAAGTTTATTTAGGTTTCTGCTGAAATGTCATCTCTTCAGAGAGGTATGCCCTTTCTATCCCATTAGAAACAACACACACCTCTTGTCACTTTCCCCCAACTTACTCTGCTTTATTTGGTACAAATATAAACCTACTACAAAATTTTTATTTTTATTTCTTTATATGTTTATTGTGTCTCTACAGCAAAACTATATGGTCCATGAGGATATAATATAACAGGTTAAGAGTTCATTTTCTGATAATGGTGTCTGGATTGGATTCCCAACTGCATGGCTCCATTACTTACAGGATTGTGACCTTAAGAAAGTTACTTGAGTTTAGTTTAGTCACTCAGTCTTGTCCAACTCTTTGCAGCCCCATGAACCGCAGCACGCTAGGCCTCCCTGTCCATCACCAACTGCCGGAGTACACCCAAACTCATGTCCATTGAGTCGGTGATGCCATTCAACAATCTCATCCTCTGTCGTCCCCTTCTCCTC
>NW_011478030.1:4472-5007 GCF_000754665.1 Bison bison bison | reverse complement strand
CCTTTGCCAAGTTAGAAACTCATCTTTAAAATGGAATGATACTAACCTTGAAAAGTTGTTATGAGGAATCAAGATGACAAAGGTAAAGTTTTGAGCATGTTAAAGCCCCTGGTAACTATTAACTTTTCCTAGAGTGTGTGTATGATGGGGGATGGTTATAAACAAACAGTTTGGGTGAAAATTGCCCAGCCCTGAGTGTGACCAAGCAATGAGCTACATGTTGTCAAAAACCATGAAAATTTTCTTTATTGAATATTGAGCACCTGAAACTAGAATTAACATATTCTATGAATAGATGAAAGAGTATGTGCATAATAGTAATTCATATTACATATATTATGCAATTTAGATTAAAATTATTATTAGTTATTGATGATTAAATTAATTTTAAATAATTAATAATAATTTAAAATACCACCCTATTATGGTATGAATGGTCAAATGTTATCCCAGATAGAAAAATTCTTTTCTTCAGTGAGAGAGAGAGGAGGGAAAGGGAAATAAAACTCAGTTAAAAGATGCAATTATGAAGGTA
>NW_011478030.1:0-1191 GCF_000754665.1 Bison bison bison | reverse complement strand
TCCCCCCAGGCCTGCTGCTGCTGCTAAGTCGCATCAGTCGTGTCCGACTCCGTGCAACCCCATGGACTGCAGCCCACCAGGCCCCTCCGTCTATGGGATTTTCCAGGCAAGAGTACTGGAGTGTGTTGCCATTGCCTTCTCCACCCCCCTGGGCTTGCCCTATGTAAATTGGGCTAGCCAGGAGTGTTTGTTCTACCTGAGGTCCTCACTGCAGTCCTCGGACCTTTCTTTGTTCTATTTTCCAGGGCTTTTTCCTTCCTTGTCTTTTAGCTGCGGCCATTCTGGATTCCTGTTTCCTATTCTAACTACCTAACAAAGGGAAACTCCGTGTTATAAGACACTTTGGAGAAAGATCACTGGTCTAATGAGAATGGTAAGTCATGTTAATGTGACTTTCAGATTGGCTAGGCTTTGGTTTATTCTGGTTACTTTGGTAATGCACAGACATCTGGAACTAGCTGCTTCCTCTAAGGTTTTCTCTACAGTTTTCTCATTTCTTTCTCCTTGAACCCTCTGCAAACAGGTGAGTGTCTGTGGGAACAATTGAGGAACTCTGGCTTACTCAGAGGGTTACACTCTGATATGTTGAAAAGGCACACAGCTCACTGTGCCACAGTAGTTGCCACCCAAACGGGTGAGGGCCTTCCTTTCCTTAAGGGCCCTCCTCCCTTAAGCTGAGGACTGAAAAAGTGAAAGTGAACGTGAAGTCGCTCAGTCATGTCCGAATCTTTGTGACCCCATGGACTGTAGCCTACCAGGTTCCTCCCTCCATGGGATTCTCCAGGCAAGAGTACTGGAGTGGGTTGGCTGTTGAAATTATAGGGCAGACTCCTCAGTCTGTCTTCCTTATTTGAAATTATAGGGCGGGCTCCTCAGTATGTCTTCCTTATTTTTCCTGTTGCCTTTGCCTCTTTCCTCCCTGGTTCAGATAGACTTGCGGGAGCATGGGTGTTGCCTCTGATCTTAAGAGGCCTTCTTTAGGGTAGAGGAAGGGGTGAAGCTTTCCAATGTGGGTGGATAGATGTGTCAGTCCTTGTTAGAGAGACCACCCATTCCTGTGGGAAAGGAGGGACAAACAAACTGTCTTTGGTTTATAAATGCAGTCTTCACGAAACCAGAAGGGTGGTTCCAAAATTCCTTTCATCACTCCCCAAATTTTCCCTGTTCATTTTCTGAAGCTTGTAAATATTA
>NW_011478029.1:16741-18800 GCF_000754665.1 Bison bison bison | reverse complement strand
AGAGACAGGGACTTCCCTGGTGTTCCAGTGGTTAAGACTGTGCATCCAGTGTAGGGAAATAGATCCCACATGCCACAACTAAAGATCCTACATACTGCATCTGAGAACCAGTGCAGTCAAATAAATAAATATTGAAAAATAAAGTAGATATTCTTTGTCATATTATCATTTTCAAATATATCCTTAGCATATTCATCATTCTATTCCTAATTTTACAGAATGCATATTAAATATTATTATTTGCTCTTTTGGTTTTCTCTTGGAATTAAATTTTGATCCATCTGGCAAATACTTATTAAGGTTCTACTCTGTGTCAGGCACTATATGAGGGTGCTGGAGAGACAAAGATGAATAGTATCACAGACTAGTCATAAGGACAAGATGCCAACCATTACAATACAGGGTGGTAAGTCCTAAAACAGACTAAGAGTGCAGGTTAATCCAGACCTTCCCAAGTGATTCACGTGACGGATTGGGTCTGGGTTGCAGACAGAGCTTATATTCAACTGGTCCTCACTAAAACAAATGGATCATTTAAAATATTGAAATACTTCCATAGTCAATCACTGTTGCCTTAAGCACCCTGAGCAATCACTCACTGACCCAGCTGTTTCCTGGAACTCACCCCAGCCCAGACCTCCTGGGAATTTACCAGCTAAAGGAGTAACACCTGCTACAGTATGACACCACAAGCACCCAGATTTAATGCTGCCACCCAGAATCCAAGTACATTCTGATTGGTCAATTCTTGTACCTTATCACTTGATAAATACTGTGAATAGCACCCTTGGTTATGAATGTACCAATATATCCATCCTCTTGACTCTCAAGATGACCAGTGATTTGGGACAGCCAGAGACCCCTTCTCTTCTCCTCCATCTAGGAGCAGCCTCATCTGCATACCTCAATGACCCATACAAATATTTTTATTTTCTATCTATGCTATGAAAACAGTTGGCAAGCACTGATTTAACCTATTTGTTGTTGTTGTTGTTTAGTTGCCAAGTCATGTCCAACTCTTTTATGACCCCATGGACTGTACACCAGGCTCCTCTGTCCATGGGATTTCCCAGGCAAGAATACTAGATTGGGTTGCCATTTCCTTCTCTAGGGAATCTTCCTGACCCAGGGACTGAACCCGAGTCTCCTGCATTGCAGGCAGATTCTTTAGCACTGGGCCACCAGACCTATATCAGTTCAGTTCAGTTCAGTCGCCCAGTCGTGTCCAACTCTTTGCGACCCCATGGACTTTAGCCTACTAGGCTCCTCCATCCATGGGATTTAAGTTTTGCTAAATCATAACTGCTAGGATCTTCAAGATTTTTTCCTCATATTCAGAGTTTATACGGGTCTCTGATTTTTGTGTTTTATTTTATCTTTGTCAGGTTTTGGGATCAGGGCTAGATTTGTTTATCATGGAACAAATTAGGTATCTCCTCACTTTTTTTATACTTTCTTCCTTGGAAATTTGAAAATACTTATTTATTAGTTTTAACAACTTTATGTGGTGACAGTTTCTCAATTTATTCCTCAATTATTAATTTCTTCAAATTTTCTACTTGTAGTATGAATTTTGGAGAAGGCAAAGGCACCCCACTCCAGTACGCTTGCCTGGGAAATCCCATGGATGGAGGAGCCTGGTAGGCTACAGTCCATGGGGTCGCTAAGAGTGGCTTCACTTTCACTTTTCAGTTTCATGCATTGGAGAAGGAAATGGCAACCTATTCCAGTCTTGCCTGGAGAACCCAGGGATGGGGGAGCCTGGTGGGCTGCCATCTATGGGGTCGCACAGAGTCAGACACGACTGAAGCGACTTCCCTTTCAGCAGCAGTATGAATTTTAGTATTTTATATTTTGAAGAAAAATGTATTAGCATACAATTGTGGATAGCATTTCTTTACAATTAAAAAAATATTGTTTATCCTCGTTGTTATATTCCCTCTCTCATTTTATTTTTGTGTGTATGTTTTTCTTACATAGGTTTGTCAGAGGTTCATCTACTTTATTAGCCCTTTCAAGCAACCAGCTCTTGAATTTACTTATTAATTCCACTGTTTTT
>NW_011478029.1:14468-16495 GCF_000754665.1 Bison bison bison | reverse complement strand
GGAGAGTAAAAAGTGGGAGGAGGCTACAGAGATAGGCATTCCCAGGGGACAGAGGAAGCAGGTGCAGGGAAGACCCGTGCTTTCCTTCCTGAGCCCAGGGATCTTGCCTCTGAATATCCCCCTTCATAAATGTGTTTCTTCCAGCCTGGCTCTTGTTATAAGTCAATAGGGGGCAGCAGTCCCAATCCTAAGTGTAGGTACAACCAGAGGTGCGCAGAGCCTGCACAGTTCTGTAAGATCTGACATCTATCAGTCACCCCTTTGCTTCCTGTGCTCTGCCCACCCTAGCCCTCTTTTCTGTCCTTTAATGGGCAAAACACTTTCTTAGCTCCTGGCTCCTATACATCCTGGCTCATCTGCCTGAAACATGCTTCTACTGGCTCTTATCATGGTTGGCTCTTTCTCATCATTTAAGTTGCAGCTCAAATGAATCATCACCTACGTAGAGAAGCCTTCCCTGACCACCTACCTTAGTCTCATAAAGCACTGCCCACCTCTACCCCAAGCTACTGTTAGTTCCATTTTCTTGCTGTATTTTCTTCATAGACAAATCTTGGTTTTTTACTTGCCTGTCTCCTTCACCTGAGTGTAAGCTCCATCAGGCCAGGGGTCTTACTGCCTTGTTCACTGATGTATGGTCTAGTCCTACAATCAGTGTTTACTATATAGTACACACTCAATAGATCTGTTTTGAAGGAATGAATGAACCACTGTGCAAAGCATTATGCTAGGTGCTGGTGGCACAAACCCAGAGGGAGCTTATAGCACAGTAGGAGAGGAAGATATGTAAATGAATAATTACTAATGGAAGGCAAGTGTACTGTACCATCATAAGCCTTGCCTCTGCATTTAGACAGGTCTGGTTTAAATCTTGGCTCTATCATTTACTGGATGCATGACTGGCTCAAGCCAGTCATGGTGGTTGCTCAAGCTCTCTGTGGCTCAGTTTCCTTATTTGTAAAATGTGGATAATAATAATAATACTTACTCCATGGGATCGTTATGAACATTATACTATGTTATAAAGAGTTTGATAAATGGGAGTTATTATATTGAAGCCTTAGAGTGTGTTTATAGATGGAGTGTGCTGTGCTTCTAAATTTTTTTGTTGCTTTTGATAATTTTAGCTCTAGTTGCTCTAATGGAGAGCAGTATAGACTGAGAAGGAGCCACAGTGATATTCATTAACAGCAAGCCCACTAAGAAGAGTTCAGGCCTGGCTGATGGAGCTGGGAAAGGCTTCACTGAGAGAGAGCAGTACCTCCTACTTTCTATTCCATCTTACATAGCCAGGCCAGTGGAGAGAAATTAAATGCTGATAAATGCACAGGCACTTACTACTACAAATTCAATCAAGTGTCAAGATAGAACTGATTAAAAGAGGATTCAGAAGCTTCTAGCTGATAACCATTCTAATGTAAGACATTATTTTAATTTTTTTTGTTTATTTGACGCCAGTAAATGCCACATTGCTAATACTTTAAAGGAAAAAAAAAGCAATATTTTGTAAAGTGCCACTTTGTATTAATTTGAGAGAAATATACTTTTATTGCATTTGGTTTCCTTTTGGCTCTCCTTCACAATTATAAAACTAAACATATCAGTTCAGTTCAGTCGTTCAGTCATGTCCCACTCTTTGCAACCCCATGGACTGCAGCACACTAGGCTTCCCTGTCCATTACCAACTCCCAGACCTTACTCAAACTCATGTCCATAGAGTCAGTAATGCCATCCAACCATCTCATCCTCTGTCGTCCCCTTCTCCTCCACCTTCAATCTTTCCCAGCATCAGAGTCTTTTCCAATGAGTCAGTTCTCATCAGATGGCCAAAGTATTGGAATTTCAGCTATAGCATCAGTCCTTCTAATGAATATTCAGGGCTGATTTCCTTTAGGATGGACTGGTTGGATCTCCTTGCAGTCCAAGGGACTCTCAAGAGTCTTCTCCAACACCACATTTCAAAAGCATCAGTTCTTCGGCACTCAGCTTTCTTTATAGTCCAACTCTCACATCAGTACATGACTACT
>NW_011478029.1:9249-12741 GCF_000754665.1 Bison bison bison | reverse complement strand
CATTAATTCAACAAAGTAATTAACTGCTTACCATGTGTCACACACTGCTGGTGTTGGGTACAAGCAACATACACACAGCCCACCTTACTGTTCAGCTGGCAAACTGAGAGAAAAACAGACAAAAAACAAGCAAGAAGGGATGCACAGGATATTGGGGGAGCACCTAGGAAGCTTGCCTAATTCAGGCTGGAGCAGGAGGGGATATGGAAGAGGGCTGTCATCAAAGGCTTCTAGGGGGCAATCTTATCATTCCATCTAAATTGAGAACTGAAGTTTTAACTGGGAGTTAGCCATGTGCGTCGAGGTGGAGGGCAGCTATATGTTACTACCAGAGGGGATACCAAGTACAAAGGTCAATGAAAGAACACTTGGTATGGCCATAAACAAGGAATGAAGTACTGATATATGCTACCGCATGGAGAAACGTTGACAACATTATGCTAAGTGGAAGAAGTCAGACACAAAAGGCCACATATTGCATGATTCTACTTATATGAAAATTCCAGAAGAGGTAAATCCATGCAGACAGAAAGTAGATGAATGAGTGGTTTCCTAGAGCTAGGGCAGAGGGAGGTGGCTGGGGGTGATGGCTAAGGGGTGTGGGACTTCTTTGAGGGGTGATGAAAATATTCTAAAATTGAGTGAGATGATGGATACACAATTCTACAAATATACTAGAAGCCATTGAATAGTGCACTTAAAAAAGGAGACTGTGTTATGCTGTAGAAACTAAAAGACATATGATATGACTAGAGGATAGAGAGAGAGGAGAAGAAATAGCAAAAGATAAGGCTGAAGAGATAATTTTACTATGAAAAGCTAACATAGAGCACTATTTGAAAACTATGCATATATTAACAAAGTATTAAAAAACAGCTCTAGAATGTAGGTACTGTAATTACCTCATTTTACAGATGAGAAAACTAAGACATAGGGAAGTTAACTTGCTCAAAGTTACACAGCTACTAAAAATGGTAAAGCTGAGATATAAACCCAGCCAGTCTTGCTTCCGAGTGTAACCATTACACTTTACCATGAAAGCAAGATCTGATCATGAAGAGCTTTGGAAATCACGTTCAGTGCTCAGTCATGTCTGACTCTTTGCAACCCCATGGACTGTAGCCCGCCAGGCTCCTCCGTCCATGGAATTCTCCAGGCAAGAATGCTGGAGTGGGTAGCCATTTCCTCCTCCAGAGCATCTTCCTGACCTAGGGATCGAACCGACATTGGCAGGTGGATTCTTTACCACTGGGCCACCTGGGAAGTCCAGAAATCATGTTAAAGAGTTTTAATTTTTTATTGAGGTCCTCTTAAAGTGTTTTAAGCAGAGGTGATAAGATCAGACCTGTGTTGGAGAAGACCAATTGCATTCCTGTTGCAATGTGACCAAATGGATTGGGCTGGGGCGGGGAGAGGAGTAGCAAGATCAGAGGCTGTGAGATCTGTAAGGAGTTGATCTGAACTGGGGGCTGTGAAATAAGAATGGCAGTAGCAATGAGGATGAAGGATGAAGAGAAGATAGATTTCAGAAATATTTAGGAGGATTAATTGACAGAATGTGATGATTGACTGTAGAGAGAAAGTCGAGATTGACTCAAGGGTTTTCACTTGGACAGCTGGCTTGCTGATGATGCTGTTTTCTGAGCTCATAGGAAGAAGATGAATTCAGATTTTTGTATGTCAGGTATGTGCTGTGCTGTGTTTAGTTGCTCAGTCACGTCCTACTCTTTGTGACCCTCTGAACTGTAGCCTGCCAGGCTCCTCTGTCCATTGGAATTCTCCAGGCAAGTGTACTGGAATGGGTTGCCATGCCCTCCTCCAGGGGATCTTCCCGACCCAGGGATCGAATCCAGGTTTCCTGCATTGCAGGCAGATTCTTTACCACTGAGCCACTAGGGAAGCCCACGTTGAGTATAAGTTCAAGTTTAAATGTTGAGTAGGATGTTGGATATTAAGGTCCAAAAATCAAGGAGACGCACCACACCAGGCATACAGATTTGGGGAGTTATCAGCCTACTGATGGTAGGAAGCCATGGGAGTAGGTGAGTGCTCAGAGTATGTGTCAAGTGAGAAGAGAAGGCGGCCTAGGGCACATTCTCAAGGAATACCCCTATTTAAGGATTCACAGAAGGAGGAGATTGAGCTGGAGAAGCCAAAGAAGTAGGACCAAAATCGGGAGAACCTGATTTTGTAGACGGCAAACGAACAGAATGCTTCAAGAACGAGGGAGTGGCGACTGCATCAGAGATATCTGAGAGCTAATGATGGGAAAGTGCCCATTGAGTTTTGCAATAAGGGGTCAGTCCATTGGTGAGTGCAATTTCAGTGGAGTATGGGGAGAGGAAGACTGATTATAGTCATTGAGAGAGTGATTCATAGGAAACTTGCTTTTTGCCTTTTTTCCACAGATCCCACTAGCTGATTTTTCTACTTGAGTTACTCTCTGCCTTGTCCAGAGAGGTAGCTCCTATTGAACACTCAGCTTCCTTTCCCTTTAAAGCTCCATTTTGCTGGTGATAACTAAATGGAAATAGGCAGCAGATAAAAAAAATTCTAAGGAAGGGATTTAAGGCTTCTAGAAATCTGATAACTTTCTTATCATGGTTATTTCCTAGACCAGTTTTTTTCTAAAATATTTTCCACAGATATTAGATGATAAAAAGTTTCTGTGATTAAGATTGTTTCTTTTATATCTGACATTTGAAAGCCTTTAATATACTTATATACCTTGTGAATCTGTGGGTGCACTGAGTGTAGAATTAATGATGCTGTGTTTCTCAAACTTACTTGTTCATGGAACCTTTTGTTAAGAAGCATTCATAAGATTAGTGTTCCCCAGTATACACTTTGGGCAAGTCTACTCATGTTTATAATTCCAAATAACACTCTTCTGATGGCTCTAGAAGTTTTAAAACCCTCTTACTATTACTCTTCCACTCTTGAGGGTGGAGCTCCTACTCCTTCACCACCTCTTCAAAGTCTGCATTTCCTTTCTCTTACCACCACCTGAGTGAAGCCTAATATGGAGGTGCGTACAGGATCGGAATATGAAAGTCCAGCCAGGATCCCATTGCAGATGTCTAGTGCTTCATTTATTTATCCATCCATCCATTCATTCAGAGAGTAACTAAGCCAGACACTGTACATGGTCCTGGAGATATTTCAATGAATTCAACAGCAAAAAAACACAAACCTGCTCTCATGGAACTTATATTCATAGTAGCAGGTGACAGACGGTAATCAAGTAGACAAAAATATAGAATGATTTCAGGCATGAAAGGATGAACTCCTAAACCAAGTAAGGTAGAGGGAATAAGAATAGATTAGTTAAGTCTCAGGAGCAGGTATGGAGCATAGGGAGAGAAATTTCAGTTTGGCAAAGCTGAATGAATGAAACCCAGTCCAGAGCTTGGCATTACCAGTCCTTTTTTGCTTATATCTTTCTCCCAGAGAAGCTCTGGGCAGCGTTTTCTCTGCTTACTTAGAAAACCA
>NW_011478029.1:6472-8054 GCF_000754665.1 Bison bison bison | reverse complement strand
GTCTGTGTATCATGTTGTCCAATTTGCTCAGGATGTCCTCTCTCCACATACCCAGACTTTACTAAGAGTCTGCACTTAACGAACTCTTACTTGGTATCTAGGACTGTGCTAAATATTTTAGAGGCAGTGATTCATGTCATCCTCATAGAACCTTCTGAGGTGGACAGTGCTGCCTCCATTTTCCATACAAGTGAACGGGGTTCAGAGAAGTGTGGTAACTTGCCCAAGGCCACACAGTTGAATCCAGATATTTCTGATACCAGAGTCTGGCTGCCTATGTTAGTCTGGGTCTTCTGAGAAGCAGAAACCAATATGGGATTAAACGTGCAAAAATCTCTTTAGGGAAGACCAGTATGAGAGAAACTGGAGAGGTTGCTGGAGAAGGCTGAGAGCTATCAGGCTGAGATACAGATCTGAGCTGTGTTGGAAAGATAGGGAAATATCTGGTAGGACTATCCTAGATTGCCAGGTAGTCAAAGAAAGATTCAGAGAGGCCTTCACCATTCTCTTGAGCCAAAGTCTGGTGTTGGTGGATTCCTGCATCTCCCCCACAACAGGTCTGTCTTACTGTTCCTGATGGCCTCAGTCTCTTCGCTAGAGATGGCCTGTGGAAGTGCAGCCTTGCGCACATTCAGTGATGAATTTCAGAATACAGCACCTCAGGCCTTTGATCAAATTATGCTCCTTGTAGTTCAATATCAATCACCTGGGCTAATTTTGTCCCTCCAGGGGACATTTGATAAGACCTGGGACATTTTTGATTGCCACAAGTTGGAGGAGGGTGCTCCTGACATCCAGTGGGTAGAGGCCAGGGAGGCTGCTCAATATCCTGCAATGCACAGCACAGCCCCTACAGCAAAGAAGGACGTAGTCTAAATACCAATAGTGTTGAGGCTGAGAAAGGCTGCTTAGTGAAAAGCCTGCAAGGACCATTGTCCTGGCCTCTGTGATTCTTCCCCTCTCCATCATACTGCCTCTGTTGTTGTTGTCATGTCTGACTCTTTTGCAACCCCCTGGACTATAGCCTGCCAGGCTCCCCTGTCCATGGGATTCTTCAGGCAAGAATACTGGAGTGGGTGGCCATTTTCTTCTTCAGGGGATCTTCCCGACCCAGGGACTAAACTCACATTTCCTGCATTAGCGGGTGAATTCTTTACCCCTGAGCCACAGGGAAGCCCCATATTGCCTCTACCAGCAAGCTTTCTCTGCCTTTCTGCCTTACCCTCACTCCTTTAGGTGCTCTTCCTCTCCTGCTCTTACAGCATTCTTCAGATATGCATCATAGTGCTTATCAAACTGCATTATTGTCGCACGTTTACTTATCTGTCTCCCTCTATGGACTGTGAGAACCTTGAAGGCTCTGAGCTGTTTAGTGGCAAATGTAGTCGTATATGACAGGAAGTCACATAGTTCCTTTTCAGAACCCATTTACCCTAGTAGCTCCCATAACTCTCTGCTTAATGCTCACCAGTATGGCAAAGCCCCTTTTGAACATTTTCACTTGAATGTCCTATAGTAGCTCAAACTCAACACACAGTAATAAAATTCATGCTGCTTCTCCTCAGTTGCTTCAGTCGTGTCC
>NW_011478029.1:4109-6372 GCF_000754665.1 Bison bison bison | reverse complement strand
ATCTTTTCCTTCATCTCCCCAATATCCCTAAATCACTAAATCCTCCCAAGAATTTTACTTTTATTCATATCTCTCAAATCTTCCCCCTTTACTCCATTCCCAGAGCCATTGCCTAAACAGTGACTCTCATCACTTCCTTTCTGCATGATTGCAAGAGTCTTTGAACTCATCACCCTGCTTCCACTCTTTCCACACATGCCCTTCAAGTTTACACTCGACACTGCTGCCAGAGTGATAAGTCTTGCACATCTGAACATATTATCTTCTGGCTTGACATGCTTCAAGGGCTTCTTGTGATCTTCAGGATAAAGTCCAAACTTCTTATCACAGTGCACATGACTTTCATGACCTGGACCCCTGCCTGGCCTTCCAATCTTGTTTCCCATCACTTCCTCACACAAACCTTTGCCTCTAACTGTTTCTCAACTGGGAGTTATTTTGCCCCCTGAGGAACATCTGGCAATAACTGGAGACATTTTTGGTTGTTGCAACTCAGGGAAGCGAGGTGCTACTCAAGTAGTAGGTCGGGTCTAGAGCTATTGCTGCTCAACATCCTACAATGCACAGGACAGCCTCCCACAACAGTGAATTATCCAGGCCATAATGCCAATAGTAACTGTATCAACTGGGCTTCCCAGGTGGCTCAATGATAAAGAATCTGCCTGCCAATGCAGGAGACATGGGTTCAATCCCTGGGTTGGGAAGATCCCCTGAAGGGAAAGGGCAACCCACTCCAGTATTCTTGCCTGGGAAATCCCACAGATAGAAGAGCCTGGTGGGTTACAGTCCATGGGGTCACAATGAATTGGAGATGACTTAGTGACTAAAAAACATCAAACTGTATCAACTACCTATAGTTCCTTGGAAACAGCATGCTGCTTTCACCAGCCTGTGTCTAAAACATGCCTTTCTCTTTTTCATCTTGGCTAACTTCCACCTGCCCTACAAAACTCCAGTGAATTCTCACCTCTCCTGGGAAGCCTTTTCTGACCTCTCAGCCTAAATTAGATGTCCCTCCTTTGTGCTCCCATGGCCCTTGGTGCCTATCCCCTCAAGCACTTATAAGATAGCATTGCAATTATTTTATTGTCTATTCCCTAGACAGATTGAATTCCTTGACAGACAGTACCACAGTTTATTCATGTTTGTATTCCCTATACTTGGCACATGGTACATTTCAATAAATGTTTATTACCTGAATGAATGACCACATGATCTAAACACATGACTGCTCAAATCCAAAACAGAGTAGAAGCTATTCCTTGTCATCATCCTCACCATTTGTCTTTATGAGATGCCTAAAATATTTACTGTGATGTTTGGCCAGCAAACCTACTAGAAGTTGATCTGAAAGGATTCCTTCATTTATTCATCAATGTTTCATTGGTTACCTAGTAGGTGCCGGACACTGAGCTAGGCACTGAGGACACAGCAATGAAAAAGACAGACATTTGTAAGTTGTCTCAAGGAATTTACAAATCTAGCAGGTTATACATGTTTGACTGAAATCTAGTTTGTTTAAGTAGACCACCTTGGGGATCCCAGTTAAGGGTCTGGAAATAATATCTATTAGAAAGAGTGCTTTCCAGTCTGGTTTGATTTGCTTGTAGTAAATTGACCATCTTGCAAATCCTTGCTGTAATAGGCATGTCCTTCCCCTTAGCAATACACAGAGTAAAAATGCAGCTAAACTTGCTCTATTTCTGGCCCTGAGTATTCAGCCATAGGACTGTATCTGAAAGGAAGAAGAAGATTACTGGTCTGAATAAGCTGCAAAATAAGTGCAGCCACTTCCTTAATTGGCTTTGTATGAAGAACATGAACGCTCATTACATATCTTGTCAATTGCCCCCATCCCTGGAACTGGGGCAGCAATTAAATAATGAAAAAAGCTCACTAGCACAGAAACAGTTAACATTAACTATGGTACTGGGTGTCAGGTGAGGTTTGGGCCTGTTATCTCTTTTCTAGGAGTGTTTCAAACTCAGCTACAGCACTAAGATATCCAAAGCAAAGGAGTAAATCATTACATTTTTCCAAGTGGATTTAATGATATTCATTCAACTTATTTGAGTAGCTTTGGGATGAACTAACACTGAAAGTGAAAGCATTAGTTTTAGTTACTCAGTCGTGTCTGACTCTCTGGGACCCTATGGATTGTAGCCTACCAGGTTGCTCTGTCCACGGAATTCTCCAGGCAAGAATACTGGAGTGGGGGGAGAGGCTGGGATGATTTGGGAGAATGGCATCGAAACATGTATAT
>NW_011478029.1:2268-2390 GCF_000754665.1 Bison bison bison | reverse complement strand
TGGGGTGTCTCAGATGCCATGATAAGAAGTGCAGTCTGGCGTATGGAATAGGGAGGAAGGAGGAAGTGGAAGGAATCTGCTCTCAGGAGCACACTGGGGCTAGGGAGGAAATAATCCAGTTG
>NW_011478029.1:0-1300 GCF_000754665.1 Bison bison bison | reverse complement strand
TTATTGACTTTAAAAATGAAGGTGGCGGGAGTAGTTTTCTCATAGTGTTGCTATGACTGTTAAATAAGATAATTCACATAAAGCCCTTAGAACACTTCTTGGCATATAGTAAATACATAGTAAAGTAATTTTAGTGCATCATTTATATTAGTACTTGACTTTCTTGTTTATCAGTCCCTTGGAGTTTGATTAGCCCTAGAGCAACTCTTAAAAATAAGTTTCTGAATCTGCAATACTGAGGCCTGTGGCCAATCTTCATGATGCCGCCGCAGCCATTCCTTAGCTCAGCTCTATGTCAATCACTAGCATTGGCCAGAGGAGAACAGTTCTCTCTCCTCTGGGCTCCCTCAGCTTTCGGCTTGTGCTTCTGTCATAGTGAGCCATGTGAGTGCAGGGTGAGGCGCAAGAGTACGAGCTCAAATACACTTTTTGAAGAGTTTTAAAATAAAATTTCATTTGCATACATCATTCTAGGATGTCAACCTCTTCTGAAGAATAAGTTGGGCACTTTCAGCATATGAGGGCACCTGCTTCTCTCCTCTTATTCCAATCCCTGTTCCTTCCACTCCCAGACACCTGCCTCCTGCTCTGAACAAGTGTTGGAAAGCAAATATGGCCGAAATAAATACCATTCAAGCAGTGCCTACCCTGCAGGGAGCCCATAAAAGGAGAAGGCCCCTCTAAACTGGAGATCTGTTTATTTTGCAATTAACAAAAGGTCAGGAGGCCTGGCATAGAATCCAAGTGTAACTCTGCTGTGTTAGCAAGAATTGTGGAGTTTGAAAGTTATTGCTGGGGATTTGGTATTTTTATTATGAATTCTGGGAAGCCAAAGGTTTCTGGGTAATATGTGAATCACAGCAAAGTATTCTGCCATGGTTTGACCCAAAGTTAGCTCCTTTTTGGTGATATAAAAGGTCAATAGGTCATGGGAGCTCCTCTGTGTTACCTTAAAATGACCCCTGTTGAGGATGTAACAGATTATTAATCAGGAGCCATATCAAGGAGCTATGGCTAGGGAGGAGCCAGCTTTCAACCTCTGATTTAGGACCTGGGAATTTACAGTTCTCTTTCTTCCGCAGGGCCCTAAATTGGCTTGACATAAGTTTAACAGGAACGTTTATTTAGCTGTGGTTCTTTTCATCACAGGGTATTATGGGATATCATCCATTCAAAAAAAGTTTTGAGCACCTATTATGCACTAGGTACTGAATTAGAGTGATGAAGACACACAAAAGAATCAGAGGACCTTGTCCTCAAAGTACTTGAAGTCCAGCAGTGACACAGACATGAAAACAGA
>NW_011478028.1:16130-16976 GCF_000754665.1 Bison bison bison | reverse complement strand
TCTTTTTCTCTTCCTCTTTTCCACAGGCATGACATTTAGTGTGTGATATACGTTTCCCTACAAGACTTTGGGGCTGTTAGTTGATGATATTTGTTAGATGATGTAAATTTGTAAAATGAAGTATCTTTAATCATAATCAAGTGGTTGATATGAACCCTTGAGCAAAGGCTCATAATTATCAGAAAGATGTGTCAAACTTCAGTATATGAGGTGGGATTTTCTAAGAATGTCTTTACTTTCACCTGTTTTTAAATGAAGACAAAGACTCTCCATGAATCTATCAACTGTTGTGGCACCAAATATTTCTCAATTCTAAAATTCATTTAATGACCATAAAATTCTAACAAGGAGTGTGTTCAGGGAGCATTTTCACTTAAATTACTTGTTTGTTCACTTTTTCAAGTATTTCTAGCTCAGGTGCTAAGAAATATTTGTTACTAAAGACTGTCCAAAGTTTAAAATCACCTCAGTAGATGTTGCAAATTATACATTCAATTGTAATAAAGATATTTGATTATAAAATACTTCACTGAAACACATTTTTATGGATTTTAAACTAATAAAGTTGGAAAGTCTCATCATTCCCCGAAATCCATAGAGGAGGGAAACATTTCTTCAAAGACAAAGTAGTTCTTACAAGTTTTAAAACCTAACAACTTGACTGTATCAGAGTGACTTGACCAGATGAAGTAGTCAAGAGGAAAAAAATTCCAGGACTGGGAAATTAAAAGGATTGTGTTCTAAGCCCATGGTAGTAAACTTGTATGCCCACAGGGGTCAGTAAAATAATGTAAACAAGTGAACTGGGCCAAATGCAGGGCCTCAATAAACAGTTGAACTAACAGT
>NW_011478028.1:8938-14355 GCF_000754665.1 Bison bison bison | reverse complement strand
CTGGCTTTGCTGAGTATCAGGTGAGTGAACCTGAGTTCAGTTTGGTAACAATTTTATTAAATAGCCATCTAAAGGAGAAACTCCTGTGTAAGGGATTTGACAAAACTCAGAAATACATGTACATACATATACAGTGGAACTAAATAGTATTTACAGATACCATATGTCTACACTAGTAAGAGCAATTGAAATTTAGATTGCTTACTATTCTGGATGAAGCACTATGCTAAGCTCTATACATAATTACTAATTCTCAAAACTGCCTTGTAATATAGATTTTAAAAATAATCTGCATTTTCACATGAGGAAATTGATGCTTATCAAGTAAATCTTGGCCAAGGGTGTAGATACATTAAGTATCAGAGCAAAATCTACCTCCAAATTTCTTAAAGTCCAAATGACTGGACATACTATGGGTATCTGAAAAATCAGATACTATTTCGCAGTTCAGTGTTAATCTCTGTATTTCTTTCCAGTATATTATTTTTAAAATATCTTTTAAGTAGATGAAGTATTTGTAAACATCTTGATGGGGAAAATCCTATTAAGACAAAATGTCCATTAAAACATTTCCTACCTTCCAGGATGAATCTTAGGCATAATTGAAAACTGAATAGATTTTCATTGAGTCCAGAATCCTGTCATCAATTGATCTTTTGATAAATCTGTGCCAAAATCTGATTTTTAACTTCTACTGTACAATGGTAGGTCAGTTTCAATTCACATAGTTCAGTATACTTTCTCTGTTATGTTTTAAAAATATATGGTAATGATGCTATTTATATATCCAAAATTTGTATACTTATATTCTTCCAAATAAGCATACAAAAATATATCAGCTATCTCCCAGTTAGTCAGGTCACCCTGGTCTTATGAAACAAAACAAAACAAACAAAAAACACTGCTACAATTATCAAGAAGAACAAACACATTAAAAAGTAAGTAAAAACAGCTCTTGATTAGAGCAAAATTTAAATAGTAAAAATAACTGAGTCTAAAAATATAGAAAATAAGGTATTGAAGCCATCTTTATAATTATTGATCTGTCTTCTGAACCTGAGTTCAGTTTCCGATGTGTCACTATTTTTAAATACACATATATTTTCATGTCTCCACAAGGGATTTTACTAGATTCTAATTTGACTCTACAATTTAGTTGTTTAACCTTGAGCAAATCATTTAACTTCTCTGAGTCTGAATTTCCTAATATATAAAATTAGAAATGAATAACTACTTTAGATTTTGATATGAAAATTAAAATGCTGAGGGATGCCAAGTGTTGGCACATAAAAATTGCTCACTAGTTGTTTTGAACAACAGAATCAGATTCAACAATGGTAGTCAGTTTAGCTGTTTACATGGTGTTAAAAAGTACTTTAAGTGAAACAAATATGTGATTTAGTAAATAATGCATTTGAATATATTACCTTGGACAGAGGGTGTGAGGCATCAAAGTAGCCATCTGTCTGTTTACACAGGGCATTGATGCCAATTGTATACTCAAACATATTTTGGTGTGAATAAAAGTGTTTTTAGAGATAAATGAAAGCTTATGATTGACTCATTTAACTTGTCTCCTGAACAGTAAATTATATGCTATCTAGTTAAAATGTCTAAGGAATAATTATAATGAAGTAATAATGATATGTAAAATGAATCATAATTTTAAGATACATAAAATACTTTAAATGAAATGGATTTTATATAATTAAGACAATAAACAAGTTATTATTTATCTAATGACCACATAATAGGGAGTCAGTGTATAGTGAGGTGGTCTGGAAAAAGTCCAAAACATTTTGAGAATCAGCTATGAATCTAGTTCACCACTTTCGAGCTGAGTGATTTTGGGCATTTTTAAATCCATAGCTTCCTGAATTTTATAAAATGAAAATCACTTCATTCTTTCATTTAACAAATATTGAGAACTGTATGGTGTATACTATAGAGAGAAGGTAGAAAACATGGACAAAACATATATAGATATAGAGATACATAAATATCAAATATCTATCATAATCTACTTAATTTCATACCTTCCTTGGCCTTCCTTGTGGCTCAGCCGGTAAAGAATCTGCCTGCAATGTGGGAGAACTAGGTTCAATCCTTGGGTTGGAAAGATCCCTGGAGAAGGGAAAGGCTACCCACTCCAGTATTCTGTCCTGGAGAATTCCATGGACTGTATAGTCTACAGGGTCGCAAAGAGTCGGACACAACTGAGTGACTTTCACTTTCCTTGTAAAGCTTTTTTCACACTGTCTGGCACTTATTTTGTTCAATAAATGGTTTCATTCTTATTACACCATCTGCTACAAATTGAAAGTTATTGAAAACCTCCAGGGGAAGTTCTGTGTAAATAGTTTGAAATGGTCTGTTTGCATTAAGTACATAACAAAGCATGCCCCAGTCGGTGGGGAACTTTGAATCGTTTATTTTCAGCACACACAAATGAAAAGAGTTGTACTGAGTATATTCTGCTGCTGCTTATTTCCAGATGTCAAGCCCCAAAGCATCTGAATCTGTCACTTCATTACCACGTACTTTGGAAAGGAGCTTGAATATGGAACTATACCTACCAACCCTCTGATCTACAACCTCTTAATTGCTGCAGTACTTGATTCTTTAATGGAACGATAAGTAAACATAATGAAAATTCTAATAAGAGCAGAATGATAATTATTTCTTTAAAAATAACTAACTATACTGTAGTATCATTCTATTAGATTTTGTTTCTTCAAAAGTTTTCTATTTGAGAAACTGGGATATTTGTTCATTTATCCTTGATATCTGATTAGTATAACTGTTGCTGCTACTAAGTCGCTTCAGTAGTGTCTGACTCTGTGCGACCCCATAGACGGCAGCCCACCAGGCCCCGCTGTCCCTGGGATTCTGCAGGCAAGAACACTGGAGTGGGTTGCCATTTCCTTCTCCAATGCATGAAAGTGAAAAGTGAAAGTGAAGTCGCTGTCATGTCCGAATTTTAGCGACCCCATGGACTGCAGCCTACCAGGCTCCTCCGTCCATGGGATTTTCCAGGCAAGAGTACTGGAGTGGGTTGCCACTGCCTTCACCAGTATAACTAGGCATATTATATATAATAAATATGTTATCTATTTATACTGATAAAATTGGATAAATTGAAGAAAGTGGGGAAAACCACTGGACCATTCAGATATGACCTAAATCAAATCCCTTACTGTTATACAGTGGAAGTGACAAATAGATTCAAGGGATTAGATCCTGATAGACAGAGTGCTTGAAGAACTATGGACGGAGGTTCGAGACATTGTACAGGAGGCAGTGATCAAGACCATCCCCAAGAAAAAGAAATGAAAAAAGGCAAAATGGTTGTTTGAGGAGTCCTTACAAATATCTGAGAAAAGAAAAGAAGAAAAAGGCAAAGGAGAAAAGGAAAGATATAACCATTTGAATGCAGAGTTCCAAAAATAGCATGGAGAGATAAGGACGCCTTCCTCAGTGATCAATGCAAAGAAATGGAAGAAAACAATAGAATGGGAAAGACTATAAATCTCTTCAAGAAAATTAGAGATACCAAGGAACATTTCATGCAAAGATGGGCACAATAAAGAACAGAAATGATATGGACCTGACAGAAGCAGAAGATATTAAGAAAAGGGGGCAAGGATACACAGAAGAACTATACAAAATAGATCTTCATGGCACAGACAACCATGATGGTGTGATTGCTTACCTAGAGCCAGACATCCTGGAATGCACAGTCAAGTGGGCCTTAGGAAGCATCACTATGAACAAAGCTAGTGGAGGTGATAGAATTCCAGTTGAGCTATTCCAAATCCTGAAAGATGATGCTGTGAAAGTGCTGCACTCAATATGCCAGCAAATTTGGAAAACTCAGCAGTGGCCACAGGACTGGAAAAGGTCAGTTTTCATTCCTGTCTCAAAGAAGGGCAATGCCAGTGTTCAAACTACCATACTATTGCACTCATTTCACATGCTAACAAAGTAATGCTCAAAATCCTTAAAGCTAGGCTTCTACAGTATGTGAACTGAGAACTTCCAGATGTACAAACTGGATTTAGAAAAGGCAGAGGAACCAGAGATTAAATTGCCAACATTCGTTGGATCATTGAAAAAGCAAGAGAATTCTAGAAAAACATCTACTTCTGTTTCATTGATTACACTAAAGCCTTTAACTGTGTGGATCACAAAATACTCTGAAAAATTCTTCAAGAGATGGGAATTTCAGACCACCTTACCTGCCTCCTGAGAAACCTATATGCAGGCAAAGAAGCAACAGTTAGAACTGGACATGGAACAACAGACTGGTTCAAAATTGGGAAAGGAGTACGTCAAGGCTGTATATTGTTACCCTACTTATTTAACTTATATGCACAGTACATCACACAAAATGCTGGGCTGGGTGAAGCACAAGCTGGAATCAAGATTTTGAGGAGAAATATCAATAACCTCAGATATGCAGGTGACACCCCCCTTATGGCAGAAATCGAGGAATTAAAGAACCTCTTGATTAAGGTGAAAGAATACAGTGAAAAAGCTGGCTTAAAACTCAACATTCAAAAAACAAAGATCATGGCATCCAGTACTGCCGGAGTCCAGCTCCAGCAGCCAAGGAATCAACCTGAAGGGGTGAACGGTGTTGGCAGAAGACGATGTAGTCTCTGACTCATAGTAGGGCCTCTAACTCGAAGTATGGGACTACATGTTTATTTCAAGCTTCAGGTTCTCTTTTATACTTTGACAAAAGCATTAGGTCAGAGGTTTGACATTATTTTAGTTTCCCCCACCCAGATTTACTGTACTTAACTTGTGATTACATTGTAACTCATACTACATTCCTCAGTTTATTTCTTATCTTTCTAAATCCTGTTTGCCCCTAGCATATTAAGATCATTATCTCCTAAAAAGGCTTCTAGCTATTCTTAATTAATCCTAAACCCTAAACTCAGCAAACTTCTTTTGCCATAAACATTCCCCTCACAAACAGGTCTCAGATAATAATCCTTCCCATGGCCTCAAGCTTCGGCCTAGGTGCTCATCCTGGGACATTCTTTGTAAAGATCCTTGAACAAATGTCAATGATTATTTTATAGATCATTTTCTGGGCACAACTGTAGAAGGCTTTGTGCTTTCTCATGCTTCTCTCAAGCACCTTAACATTCTTTCCAGCCAACTCCATTGAAGAAAGGAAATAACAAGTCAGAATCACAAGGCCTAACTCCTTCATCCTTGGGCCCTGCCTGGGAGATGAGAGGGTTTGGGGCCGTGCCTCCATTTTGTCAGTAATGCCTAACATGGCTCCTGACACAGTACCATCACTTCATGGCAAATAGATGGAGAAACAGTGACAGACTTTATTTTTTTGGGTTCCAAAATCACTGCAGATGGTTACTGCAGCCATGAAATTAAAAGAGACT
>NW_011478028.1:4923-6885 GCF_000754665.1 Bison bison bison | reverse complement strand
GGCTGAGGTAACAGTTTTTAAAGTTGAGTCAACAGGAAACTTATATATACCACATTTGCTGTGTTTCCCCCTGATAAATTTTCTTATTGTACATTATCTTCATTTTTAAGATCATTTCTTTAGATGCCTTTGATTTGTTCAAATTTAATTTGATGTTTTCTTTATATAGTTTTGTTAACATATAGTAAATGAAATATGTGGTAGCTTGATGGGGAATAAAAATTGGGAAAGAGGTTGGTATGAATATACATGAAGAAGGAAGGAGAGATCCACCGACAGTAGTATATTCAATGATTTAAAGGTTGTAATGGCAGAAAGAATACCTACTTTAATTCTAAAGTAGTAGGATTGGATTGGCAGAGGAAGGAATTTTCATAAATCCCATTTTTGTATTATTCTTCTGGAGTCTTTCCCTTCAATAAGACTCATTCTGTTTCCCTTTATCTTATTCCCTTAAATGTCTACTGGGTTACTGAATATAGGATGCTCTAACAACTGAGGTAGTAATGCCTGATAATAATGTAATAGATTGAACAAGTCCCTGATAACCTGTTCACTTCAAGCAGTTTCTTCAATGTGTTAGCTTATAAGGAATGAGTAAAGGGAAAAAAAATTTACATTTGGTGGCAGAAGTAGTAGATAAATGATATTTATGGACAAAACAGTCTTTTAGGTGCCTTACAATTTCTAGCATGTGTCATGAACATGCATAAGTAGCAAGCTGGATTGGCTGTATTCTTTGTCCATATGAAAAAGGAAAAGAATAAGTTGGACTTACTTGCACAAATAGGATGGTAGAGATGAAAATCACCTTGAAGGAAGAAAGAGTATAAAAATCTTGCAAAATAAGAAGTAGAGAAGAATAGCTAGTAACTCAAGAAATCAGTAAATCTTCACCCAGCCATAGTTATTTTCTAGCGTTCAGCCAAGAGGCAGAGCATTAATATTTACAGTGGAATTTAGAAAGATGGTAACGATAACCCTGCCAGAAAGAAAAACACCAATACAGTATACTTACACATATATATGGAATTTAGAAAGATGGTAATGATAACCCTGTATGCGAGACAGCAAAAGAGATACAGATGTATAGAACAGTCTTTTGGATTCTGTGGGAGAAGTGGGGGGGATGATTTGGGAGAATGGCATTGAAACATGTATAATATCATGTAAGAAATGAATCGCCAGTACAGGTTTGATGCAGGATACAGGATGCTTGGGGCTGGTGCACTGGGATGACCCAGAGGGATGGGATGGGGAGGGAGGTGTGAGGGGGTTCAGGATGGGGAACACCTGTACACCCGTGGTGGATTCATGTTGATGTATAGCAAAACCAATACAATATTGTAAAGTAATTAGCCTCTAATTAAAATAAATAAATTAAAAATAAATAAATAAGTAAAAATAAAAGATAAAAAAAGATTTACAGTGGAAAACAATCAATTCTTTTCAGTGAAAAATGAATTTCTACTTCTTCAATCCAAACAATAATTTTCCTGTATATGTTTAAATTTAAATCTCCCAATGTTTACATTAAATGCATATTTTGAAAGTATATAGTTAATGCATATTTTAATTTTGTTTTATCTTGAAATGTACTCAGGCTCTAGAAACTGAATAGTAGATCAACATCAGAAAGAACTAGTTCTCAAAGTATGGTCTGGAAGTGTGACTTTATAATTAGGGGAACATACTATTTTGTACTCAAAAGTTATATTAGGCAAAAAAGTTATATTAGGCAAAAATTATATTAGGCAAAATGAAAAAGCATAAAAGAAACCAAGGAATTCTGATTTATAACTCCTATCTTCCTCAAGTTAATTCGCAAATAAAGAGAAAAAATTAAAGTATTTCTTAGGTTTTAATAATCTGGTAAGTGAACCCCAGGATAACTTGGCAAACTTGCCTTGTCGATACATTGAGATAGAAATTTAAAAGTACATTGTAGAACATTCTGTTCTA
>NW_011478028.1:0-1730 GCF_000754665.1 Bison bison bison | reverse complement strand
TCACTGGTCCCTATGCTGCTGGGACATCAGTCCCAACACTTAATTGAAGAGTGACCTTCTCTGCTGTGGCTAGAGGAATTGTAGAAGGAAAAAAATTGTCTCTCTAGAGCATGAAACAATTATAAGCCCAAGATCCTGTATCAATACCATTAGATACCACCTACAACTTGGTGAGGGGAAAGAGATTCTCTTGTGCATAAAACCCGTATCAAATATAAGTGGGTTTCCTGCCATTGAGATTAGAGGTAAGAATTCTGAGAAAGCCCCACAGTTTGAGGCTCAGGCAATACTATCTGCTTAAGAAGGAAGCTACACAAGGACAACAGATGTTCTTCCCTGTGGCCTCTACCACAAATCTAGCACCTAACAACAAGGTACAGAAGTTTGCTGGTAAGGGAGGGGAAAAAATCAGAATAGTGAGCCACTCTGCACCAGGTGTACAGACATGGTTGGAATCTTAAGACTGAGGACTAACAGTGAAATGCACCAACTGACAAATCTGCCTCCAGTCGAAGCATAAATCAGTGACAATCTGTGTGTATTGCAAGAAACAATAGCAGCAGCAAAACCAAAACACAGATAAATTTCAGACTAGATTCTTTTAATCTCCTATGCTAGCAGCCTAAACAGAGACATGACTATTTACAGGCAAAAATAACATTTGCCTTAGTCCCTAATATTCTACACATGATATGAAGCATTAAATTTTAAAAAAATTGAGCTCCACAAAGGCAAGAAAAAGTTCTGTTTAGAAAAGACAAATCAGTCAATATAACCAGATACAAAGAAGACATAAGAACTTTGAAACAAGAATATTAACTATGATTAACATATTAAAGGATTTAGAGGAAAAGGTGAACAATTGGATGAACAGATGGGGGTATTTTAGCAGAGAAATAACACCATAAGAAAAATGTCAAATGTAAATTTTAGAAATACAGACATGAGAGATGAATGTCTTCAGTGGGCTGAACACAGCCAAGGATAGAATCTTTAAACTTGAAGATAATTGAGTGGAAATTACCCAAACTGAAAGAAAAATAAGAAATGAACAAAAATAGAACAGAACACCTATGAGCCATGGGACAATATCACAAATTTTTTAATATAGAAGGAGGAGAGAAGGAATAATGCAGAAAAATATTTAGAGATAATGATGAATAATTACCCCCAACTAATGAATGAACTGAAACCACAGATCCACAAAGCTTAGAAAACCCCACAAAAGGTAAATAATAACCAAAGCTTCCCATGTTGTGCTAGTGGTAAAGTACCCACCTGCGAAAGCAGGAGACAGATGTGGGCTCGATCCCTGGGTTGGGAAGATCCCCTGGTGGAGGGCATGACAACCCACTTCAGTAATCTTGCCTGAAGAATCCCATGGACAGAGGAGCCTGGTTCAAAGAGTCACAAAAGGTCAGACACAGCTGAAACAGCATCGCATGCACACACATCTAAGTATATTAGCCAGCCAGATGGTTGCATTCAACAACAGAGTGTTTTTCTCCATTTTCTCCAGCTGAAAGTTGGAGAACTATTGTTACAGTTCTCAGGAGGGTCAGGACTTTAGACTTTCTCATTCTGTCCCAGCTATAATTTGCATAGTATAAGTGATGCCAAGACATAAGGGCTCTTTTTTTTTTTTCTTCCATCCAGCCCCTAATTATAGGGCCTTAAACTCTCCTTGGGTGAAGTGCAATGAGAATACTGAGGCTATGATTGATCACTCT
>NW_011478027.1:30432-30896 GCF_000754665.1 Bison bison bison | reverse complement strand
AAGTAAATAGAAGTGCTACCAACATAATTAAACTGAATATTAACTGGATGTTAGTTTGATAAAATACAGGGAAACTTAGGAATCAGGCCACTTAATATTCAGTTTAATTATGTTGGTAGCACTTCTATTTACTTGGAATGCCAAGGATTCTTTGGTGAAATGAATGCCCATTTTGTGGTCTGTTATGCAGAAATGTTTAATCCAGTGTTTGATTTACTCTATTAAATCTTCCTTGTTGAATGTGCTTATTCATCCATGCAGAATTGGGTATGCTGCTTTCTGTTACTATGACATTACAATTAAACAGCTAAAAGAAGAACAGTAAGACTTTCTGTAAAGGTTCATGAAATTCCCACAAAACTATTGATAGTTTATTACTTTGTTCTGTTTTGTAAGGACTGTGAAAAAATGCAAATGCATTCTGATTATTTCTGTATCAAAGAAACTGAGAAATAGTTACTACA
>NW_011478027.1:25176-26119 GCF_000754665.1 Bison bison bison | reverse complement strand
CTGGAGTGGGGTGCCATTGCCTTCTCCAGAGTGCTTACTACCAGTCAAATATAGTCTTAAGCACTTTATTTACCTCTCATAACTACCTTGGAGGGTTAGTAATATTATTGTCACCATTTTTACAGATGAGGAAACTGAGATTTAGACAGAATAATAATTTACCTAAGATTGTTCAGCTGGATAGAATAGGGACTCAAAAATGAATTCATAACTATTATCCTATACTGCCTTTCTAAGAAAAGGCTGTTCATTGCAGTATCATTTACAGTAGAAAAAGACTAGAAAAACTTAATATCCATCAATAAAGAAATATTAAATAAATCTTGATGTATCCATATAATGGAATTATAGGAAGCCATTAAAAATGAGGCATCCATATATGTACTAAGAATACAGGATCTCCCAAATATACATTAAATGAAAAAAATAAGCGTGTAAAGTAAGGAATAATGTTTATAGCATGCTACTGTTTGTGTCAAAAAATAAATATATTACTACTACTACACACACACACACACACACACACACTCTAACGCACAAAATCTTTAGCAGGATTCACAAGAAACCGAATACAGTATTTATTTCTGGGGAAGACAACAGGGGGCAATGATGGTATGAAAATTTATTAGTATATCTTTGTATGACATTCTGTACTGATTGAATTTTTATTAACCATGTGTGTATCATCTGCTTAATTATAAACACAAAATCTGCTGATGAAACAATTTCATTTGGTAATAAACTCATTTTATTCCCATTTAAAATAGTACTCCTGTATTGTTTCCTGAAGAATTCCTATACAATATTATTTATCTAGTCACTAAGTAGATTAAAATTTATTTATTTTTGACAAACAAAAATTCCATATATTTAAGGTATACAATGTGATGTTTTGATATACGTACACAGTGTGAAATCATTACTATAATCAAACTAATTAACA
>NW_011478027.1:19651-22508 GCF_000754665.1 Bison bison bison | reverse complement strand
TTCTCTAGTTGCGGTGAATGGTGGTTACTCTTTGTTGCAGTGAGCGGGCTTCTCAATGCAGTGGTTTCTTTTTTGCAGAGCACACGTTCTAGGAACACGAGCTTCAGTAGTTGCAGCACACAGGCTTATTAATTGTGGCTCAGGGGCTCAGTTGCTCTGACATGTGGAATCTTCCCGGACCAGGGATCAAACTTGTGTCCCTTGCATTGGCAGGAGGATTCTTATCCACTGTACCACCAGGGAAGTCCTAGGGTGGCATTTTTATCTTTTTGAGGGTTGTGTGCTCTCTAGCTTCAGGGGAAAATAGTATTTCAAATCTGGGGGAAAACATAGTGGAAAATTAATATTACAGAGTAATTTTTTTTTTTACTTAATTAGATATGAAAGTCATGAAGACATGTTCATTGCTGTAATCCCAGCATCTAAATCTTGCACATAGTATTTAAATACTTGTACATAGTAGGTACTCAATGAATATTTAAGGAAAGTTAAATGAATTAATAAGTTGTATCTTCACAGTGTGATTATATTTGTTAAAAAATTTCTGAATCCACAGAAAGTTAGATATGGTCATATTGAAAAGGATATATATATATATATACATATATATATACATATACACACACATGCACACATACATATGTGTATACACACACACACACACACATACATATACCCAAATATCTCCAAAGACAAAAATACTTTCATTTATCATGTTTTTAACCACCCACCCATCTCCAAAATAGAGATTTTGGAAAGCTTCTTGCATTTCCTCTGGTAAATCTACTAATTTTCATTTCCACTGCTGGTATTAAGAGTCTCACAGATCTCACAGTTACGGTCTATTTCACTTCTGATACTACTCAAAACTTTCTATGTGTATCAAGGCAAATAGCAGAGTGATTTGCTAGACAATAATTTCCCTTTTCAGAGGAAACTCTATTACACAAAATATTCACCAGAGGACCCTATCACAAGAGTATTGTTCAATACAACAAGAGATTCCATAAGTGATATTAATACAACACTGTATAATGTTGCTAATGATTGTCACAAAACTCAACAAAGTGCAGCCAAAAACCCCAGTAAAATACAATTTTAAAGACTTTTCATGGAACTTAATGTGGTAACAAACATGTATTGAGCATCTTCAAAATATAAGATACATTCTAGTGATGGGCATCTATCAAGGTGAAGACCCAGTCCCTGTCTCTATAGTACTTACCATTAGGGGAATCAGGGCTAAGTTGTTCAGCAAACACTTACTGAATTCCTGCTATACACCAGGCTTGTGTTTGATGCAGGGGGTAAAAAGATAAGTAAGGCACAACCTCTATCATTAGGGGCTTATAATTTAAGGTATGGTATATCTGGGTGTGTATTTTGAGGGCTATGTGTCCAGTATAGGAACCAACATAAACACAAATAATTTTCAGTGCAATATGGGAGGTTATGACAGAGTGGTAGCAAAATGTAGGGAAATTTAACCCAATATAGGGAAGAAATGCAGGGAGGAGGCGGTGGAAATGACTGACTGAGTCTTGGGGGTAAATGTTACCTGGAGAATGGGAAGATCATTCCATGCTGGAGGAACAACGGTGTGACTGCGGAACTACAAACAGCTCAGAGGTCAGGCAGGTAGTGTAAGCAATGGTCCAACGCGGCACTTTCTTTGAATTATTTTGAAACTCTGGTAAAATAACTACACGATGAATTTCTGGGATCAAAAAAGTACCCTCCCTCACTCCCATGCATCTTCCCTCTCTTTTTTACTTTGGTATTATAAGACAGCTGCTGCTGCTGCTAAGTCGCTTCAGTCGTGTCCGACCCTGTGCGAACCCATAGATGGCAGCCCATCAGGTTCCCCGCCCCTGGGATTCTCCAGGCAAGAATACTGGAGTAGGTTGCCATTTCCTTCTCCGGTGCATGAAAGTGAAAAGTGAAAGGGAACTCGCTCGTCGTGTCCGATTCTTAGCGACCCTATGGACTGCAGCCTACCAGGCTCTTCCGTCCATGGGATTTTCCAGGCAGGAGTACTGAAGTAGGGTGCCAGCATTTTAAATAAGGGGGATGAGGGTGCAGGTGGGAGGAGGCCGACCTTGAAAATACTCACGAGAGCTATATTAGCTGCTTGGCAGAGGCAATCTAACCCTCATCAAATACAATCACTTGAATACAAAGGCCACTTTACTTAGATCGTCTCTGCAGTACCTAACTGGGAAAATCTTGTATGAACTCCTTGTATACGTGTATGAAACCAGATTCAGTTAATGCCTATCAAGCAACTACTGTGCTTTCATTTTTCCCTTCTGCAACCAATATTAATATATAGCCAAGGTGGTTGTTTGGACTAACTAGAACAAATACAGATGCAGTAAGGTTCCATTCCGGCGAAGCTAGGGAGAGATTTTTTGTGGATTTTTATTCGGGCGACAAAGACAAAAAAACCAGTAAGGAATAAAGTGTGAAGGTATTGGTGTGAAAAATTATGCTTCGGGGGCCAAAACGAAAGTATAGACACGCCAAAGGAAACAGTTTCCAGGCTGAAATGAAAATTTCCTTTGTTCACAGAGCAATTCCCTTTCAATTTCACTCCGCCCTCGTGTCTCCTAACAAATCTTGCTTCATCATTGTCAAGCAGTTCGCAGGTCTTCCCACCATTCATCTTAGCCATCAGAGTAAAAATCTACAACTCTTTTCTACCTCAAAACTCCAGGCTAAATGCGCTACTGTTCTCAGCCTGGAAAAGGAATGGAGCTTTTAACGTTCGATTAAAAAGTTTCAAATACAGTGCTGTAGCCTCCTACCGGGACCCACCACTCGAGAACTACAATGCCCAGAATGCACTGTTTCCCTT
>NW_011478027.1:15118-18452 GCF_000754665.1 Bison bison bison | reverse complement strand
GCTGGAGAACCTCTGGTGAATGAGACCCTGTCCATTGTGTTAATAAATTCAGCTCATTGTCTTCTCAAACAGTAGGAGCAGCCATGTTTCCAGGTCGGGAGTAAAAATAACTACCTATTTTCGACTGATTATTTGCTAATCCGTGTGCTAAGCTCTTTACAAATCGTATGTAATCCTCATGACTTTGTTAGAGTAGGCATTTTCTACACTTTACAGAGGAGGAAAAAAAGCTTAAAAAGGTTGCAGTTTGCTCAAGATCACACTGCTGGTAAATTTCCAAAAGTCCATTGTATACTAAAAGGAGAATCAGTAGTTCTGACACTCAGAATTAAACCATATTAATTGAAATAACTGGGAAAACTTGGTTGTAGACCTTGCTTGGCCATTAACCAGCTGTGTGAATTTCTAGGGTTAGGAACTTAATCTCTCAGAGCCTATTTCCTTGGTTTTGAATATAGGCAGGATAAACTAAATAACCTTTCCAGTGTTGTCTAACAAAAAATTCACGTATTCTAGTTCTACATGGGTGATTGTTCTCAAAACAGTAAGGACATGTTTATTCTCAACCTGAGAATTGCATGGCTACAAATTACTTTGCTGTAACTGCTATGAACAGATCTTGGATGACAGCTGGAAGGAGTCAGTAGATTCTATTTATTCTCACCAGTCTATCTTAAAACTTAGAACAGTATCCATTTAAAATAGTTGTTATACCATACTTGGGTCCTGTGTTACTCCCTTTTTTTGTTGTACTTTGGAACTTAGGGTGTTTTAAAAATTACTTTGTATCATTAAAATATTGTTTCTTGATTCAAATTTAATTGAAAAGTGGTAATTCTTAAGTGCTGTTAATTATTATATAAGAAGTATTTTGCTCTCTAGTTCAGTTTGTAATATGGACTATATCCATCTTCTTGGAGTCTGTTATGATAGAGGTAGGAAGATTCTGTGAGTGATCCAGAAAATTGCATCAGGAAACATCTGGTGTATTTGGAAAAAGATTCATTTTAGACTTATTAATATGAGAGTAATGTTACTTCTCAAAGTATGGGAAGAACTTATTTGAGTTAGAGGTTTTCATATCACTTAGTGAACACTGTGTAACTTTTCAAGCACATTGTTTAAATTTATGATTTGAAGCTTTGTATGTAGATAAAAGTCATTCCCAAATAAATGAATTCAATAATTATAATCATTATTAAATAAGAGTGATTTTTAATGTGTTTGGAATATTTCTCTTCTGAAATAGTATGCTGAAAGTGGCCTTTAAGATATGTTTGCCTTACTAAGTATACTAGCTTGAGTCAGTCATAGAAAAATCAGTGTTTCAAAGATTCAGTTTTGATAACAAAAGCAGAAGTAATCATGCATGTATCAGAAACATGAAGAAATGGGCTATGAGATGCAGTTTTTCTTTTAGCAGATTTAGTTTCAGTTAAAATGTCATAAAGAAACAGTTGCTTTATCAAGTAAAATAACCTGTGGATAATATTTTAAATCCTTTTGGCCTTGACTAACTTGTTTTTCTTTTCATTCTTCATAATATAACATTTTCATTAAGGACATGTTTTGAAGAGATTATGGGAAAATAAAGATTTGTATGCATTTTCTTAGTTAAGCCCATTTCCTCCTGATTACAAAATACAGGAAATAATCTCTCAAACACCTGAAAACAGAGGAATAAGATAAAGTACTTAAACTATGCAGAATATAGAAGAAACTGAAATAAGGAAGGAGGGCCAAATGGAGCCTCAAGGGAGAGGACAGAAATGGAATAGCAACTCCAGTATAAAATTAAAAAAAATTTTAAAAGTTAAAAAAAATAATGACAATTATCTTAAAAAAATAGATGTAGAGATGAGTGTCTAGAAAGTGGCCTTCAGTTTGGGTGCATGGTTGTAATTTTTAAGACATTTGCCATTTATAAAGACATTTGAATAATAACTTTGTAGGTTACAGAGAAGTATCATTGGTCACAGGTTAAAAATCATCCTAGTCACATAATAACATAATAGCACCTCACTGGAGGTGACTTATCTGGCATCTTGTATAATCTGTAACCTGCAGCAGAGCCATCAGTTCAACATAAGGGCAGGTGGGATGGAAGTTACAAGCATCATGGGATATTATTGGCATTCTTCTTGCATAGGGGAATCCCTCATTCTCTCACCGAGAGCATATTCATTCTTACTTTAGAAAATTCTAGCATGCTCAGAGCATATTAAGTCTTAGTCACTCAGTCGTGTCCATCTCTGTGACCCCTTGGACTGTAACCCACCAGGCTCCTCTGTTCATGGGATTTTCCAGGCAAGAATATTGGAGTGGGTTGGCATTTCTTCCTCCAGAGTAGACACAGGAGATGTTAACAACTGCTGCAAAAGCTGTGTTTGGAGGGTGTCATTAGACCTAAGTGACAGTTCATAGCCTAATGTGAAAGGGGAGAGACAAACACCTAAAATGCAAACCTACATCAGGCAACACAATGACCTGGGACCATTTGGCATAGTGACAGACTACACGGTTTTTAGAATAGTCAGCCCAGAATTACTGAGAACCTAGTCCCTGCCCTTGTGACGTTTACTGTGTTACCTATTCTGAGGAACTATTTGGGGTTCCTGACAGTCACATGCTCAGAGCTGTTCTAAGACAATGTGGGCCTTTCATTGCATCCTTCTTGTTTTCTGAAGACCACATAGAGATTCATTCAGCATCCCTTTCCTTTCTAAAGTGCATCACACATGTTATATTTTGGAGTTCTTCCCCTAAATGGACTGTCGAGTAGACTAACTTAAACATTTTTCCTGCAGAGGATAAACATGGATCCTTTTCATTTAATAATTTTATTGCTAAAGATTATGGGGAAAGAAATGAAATAAGAAAAATAACAAACATGGGGGAAATTACAGGGATATTGCTCGTAAATCCTGACTGCCTTGCTATATCAAGCTCAGCATAGTCCAGAATCAGTCATTGTGGCAGCCTGGCATAAAGGGAATCACTTAATCTTCCTTCTAGGTGACTTTGGGCAAGTTGCATAACATCTTGGAACATCAATTTGTTCATCTGTAAAGTGAGAGACTTGAATTAGGTGACCTCTAAGATAGGTATCTCCCAACTCTAAAATTTACCATTGTGTGTGCATAATTATGACACTGGGTCCTTGAGAAAAGACTAAATTTTATATAGTCCTCATTTGAAGTCAAGTCAGTGTTTTCAGAAATTTTTCTATCAAAGCAGCTTATAAAGAATCATTTTCTTGGAAATGATAAACTGCTTTCATCAGGAAAGGTCATGTGGGTAGCACAGCTGAATTTCTTGATGTTCAGTCACTCAA
>NW_011478027.1:11380-13235 GCF_000754665.1 Bison bison bison | reverse complement strand
TCAAGGAGTGAAGGCTTCCTTGGAAAGGCTCATGGTTTCCATGGAGAGCAGTGGAAAGATTCAGGTGTCTGAGTCATTGTCCTGCTCTTCTCACTGGCTGTTTGGTGGGAAAAACCTTTGTATGTCTCTTACCACTATTTCTATCAGACTTCTTAACTGATGATTTTCTTTCATTTTCTTTTACTCTGTTTTGTTCACCAGCTTGCATTATTTGTTGTTTTGCCTGACGGTTTTGAACAGGTTTATCTTGTTTGAGGCATAGTATGAAATTCTTGTCAGTGTAAAATGATGAAGAAACTAAAGAAAGCATACAGATTTTGCTGTTTGAAAAATGCTTTGCAATTCTTCAGCCATTTATTGATGGAGAAGTATGTCTTTTCTGTTGTCAATACCTAGAAAAGTAAAGGGAATTATATAACTGCGAAGCAGATTCTTTGGGAGAAGCTTACCCTTCTCTATAAATCATAAATTTGAACCAATCACTCAGAGAGAGCTGCATCTGTAACCAGAGTTCTCTCTGCAGCATCATTTTCATCTCCCATGCCTCATGTCATTTTCTTGTTTCCTCCAGTGTTCTCATGATGTTTTGGGTAACTCAGGCTACAGCAATTAAAATCAAATACGGCTGCTCGCCATCACATTCTCATGTTTAACATAAAATCCCAATGCACAGAAACAATTATAATTCCATATAATTGACCTGTTACTCATGCTCTTAAGTTTCAGTGCAATCTTCTAACTGAAAAGTTAGGCTTTGTAACTACGTAAATAGTTTAAAATGGTCTATGTAAATGGTTTAAAACCTAGAACAGCTTAAAAGTCACTAACGCTTCTCAGTTTATATTCATATGTATATTACAAACTATATATATGTATATGTAAACATATATTATGCATAAGTGCTAGAGAGATTGGAAACATTTGGGGGATATTTAGTTGTAACAAACAAAATAGGGATACTTTTGAAAGATTGATTTATTATCATTTTTGCTTTTCTGATAATCTTATTAAAAGGCAGTGTAAAAGATGAGAATTTATCACAGATATTGACTTCTCCAAGTGTGATTATGAGAGCTATTGTGTTATTCATAATGAGACTATTTAAAAACTAGTTTGAAAATAGGTGAAGAGACCAGGGGCAGGTTTGCCCATGTGGTGCTTCACAAGGGTGTTTGATCTTATATTGGATTTTTACCAATAGTTTAAGTGAATAATGTCATACCGTTTGACTGATTTCATTTATATCACATTTATAAAAGTACCAGTATCTGCTTTTTCTCCTAAGTAGTGTTCATACATATCTTTTTTGTCCAGCCCAGTGTTCATGTTGAGTTACAGTGGCTTTTGGTTAATGGTAATTTTAGTCATTTTGTATTGCTTTGAACTGTTTTGGGTCATGTATCTGTGATCTGAATTTGCATATTTGTTAAACTGCTTTTCAATATATGCATTTAAAATAATTGTGATGGAAAAGCTTGCACAAAGTAAAGTGTAGGGATATAACATTTTACATACAGATATCAGGCATATTAGGAAGATGCTGAGTTGTGTTCTAATCCTTAGTTTTCTATATTACTTTGGTATGAGCTAAGCTAAATAGATGACAGAAAATTAAATTTAGTATATACAACACACTGTTAGACAAATGTATGAAATTATTTCTAGCATTTGTTATATACTGAGTACTATATTAAGCCCGTAAAGTGCATTATCTTATCTGATTATCACGGTAACCTTGTCTGTTGCTAGATGCTTATTGTTATCTCCATTTTACAAATGTGGAACCTAAGACTTAGTTAAGTTTGACTGAGGTCAGACTGTTAAGACTGAAGTTGCTCTGGCTAGGTGTTGTTAG
>NW_011478027.1:10139-11280 GCF_000754665.1 Bison bison bison | reverse complement strand
AGACTGAACTGGTTGTATTTTTCCATGTGAAAAAATACCTTATATTGTCAAGGTTAGATTATTGTGCTATAGTTTCAGTTCAGTTCAGTTCAGTCGCTCAGTCGTGGCAATTGCTTCATTTTGGGGGGTTACTATTGTTGACACTAAAGTCCTGATGCCAGAGAAGCCTTGTGATGTTAACTCCTTATTATAGACAGCATCATGATGTCTGTTGTCATTTTGCAAACATTTTGAGTAAGGCGAACCTAATGACCTGGTTGTATTTATCCCTTAAAACTGAAAAAACAGAGTCAGCCACTGAAGTAATGGCAAGAAATGGGGTCAGAGAATACAGTCATATTTCTACTTGAAAATCTGTTTCCCTAGGAATTATTCACTGATTACAAGATACATAATTTTCAACAGAAATAAAATCATTGTTAGAAATGCCCTATGGGTTATTTGTGTGTGTGCAAGGGTTTGCCATTTTGTCATTTAAAATTTCTTTTTTAGTTTTATGTGCTTGTAAATTAAGTTTTCAAGATCAAGTATGGGACTCATTGTTCTGTTCATGAAGCTTTTTTTTTTTTTTTGGGTTGGTTGGTTCTTTTGGTTCCTATAATTGTCAACAGTTGTCAGCATTTACAGTGGATTCATCCTATTAATAATTGACAGAGTGGATGTGATAATATCTTTTCCCTCCAAGGACCCTGTCATTAACAAATAATAATAATAATAACTAACACTTTTATGTCTATATTTCCAGACCATTTCGCACTTTGTGTGTATAGATGTGTGTATGCTATTCTGTTTTTCACATCACAGTGTTATGAATATCATTTCATAATAACCAAATCTTCATCCTCAGTGTCTTAAAAAGATACCTTCTTATTTGGAGATAATTTTAGATTCACATGCAGTTGTAGGAAATAGTATAGAAAGATCGTGTATATATTTCATCCAGCATTCCCCAGTGGTAGTAACATCTTGGATAAATACATGTGATATAAACAGATAATTGACCTTATGAAATGACCTTATTTATTGACTGTGCCAAAGCTTTTGACTGTGTGGATCACAATAAACTGTGGAACATTCTGAAAGAGATGGTAATACCAGACCACCTGACCTGCCTCTTGAGAAACCTATATGGAGGTCAGAA
>NW_011478027.1:7046-7518 GCF_000754665.1 Bison bison bison | reverse complement strand
CTCCTTTTCCTATTTGGAACCAGTCTGTTGTTCCATGTGAGTTCTAACTGTTGCTCCTGACCTGCATATAGGTTTCTCAAGAGGCAGGTCAGGTGGTCTGGTATTCCCATCTCTTTCAGAATGCTCCACAGTTTATCGTGATCCACACAGTCAAAGACTTTGGCCTAGTCAATAAAGCAGAATTAGATGTTTTTTTCTGGAACTCTCTTGCTTTATCGATGATCCAGCAGATGTTTGCAATTTGATCTCTGTTTCCTCTGCCTTTTCTAAAACCAGCTTGAACATCTGAAAGTTCACGGTTCATTTATTGCTCAAGCCTGGCTTGGAGAATTTTGAGCATTACTTTACTAGCATGTGAGATGAGTGCAGTTGTGTGATAGTTTGAGCATTCTTTGGCATTGCCTTTCTTTGGGATTGGAATGAAAACTGACCTTTTCCAGTCCTGTGGCCACTGCTGAGTTTTCCAAATTTG
>NW_011478027.1:5581-6946 GCF_000754665.1 Bison bison bison | reverse complement strand
AAATAGTTCAACTGGAATTCCATCACCTCCACTAGCTTTGTTCGTAGTGATGCTTTCTAAGGCCCACTTGGCTTCACATTCCAGGATGTCTGGCTCTAAGTGAGTGATCACACCATCGTGATTATCTGGCTCGTGAAGATCTTTTTTGTACAGTTCTTCTGTGTATTCTTGCCATCTCTTCTTAATATCTTCTGCTTCTGTTAGGTCCATACCATTTCTGTCCTTTATCGAGCCCATCGTGGCATGAAATGTTCCCTTGGTATCTCTAATTTTCTTGAAGAGATCTCGAGTCTTTCCCATTCTGTTGTTTTCCTCTATTTCTTTGCATTGATCACTGAGGAAGGCTTTCTTATCACTTCTTGCTATTCTTTGGAACTCTGCATTCAGATGCTTATATCTTTCCTTTTCTCCTTTGCTTTTCACTTCTCTTATTTTCACAGCTATTTGTAAGGCCTCACCAGACAGCCATTTTGCTTTTCTGCATTTCTTTTCCATGGGGATGGTCTTCATCTCTGTCTCCCGTAGAATGTTATGAACCTCCGTCCATAGTTCATCAGACGCTGTATCTATCAGATCTAGTCCTTAAATCTATTTCTCACTTCCACTGTATAATCATAAGGGATTTCATTTAGTTCATACCTGAATGGTGTAGTGGTTTTCCCTACTTTCTTCAATTTAAGTCAGAATTTGGCAATGCAGAGTGCATGATCTGAGCTACAGTCAGCTCCTGGTCTTGTTTTTGATGACTGTATAGAGCTTTCCATCTTTGTCTGCAAAGAATATAATCAGTCTGATTTTGGTGTTGACCATCTGGTGATGTCCATGTATAGAGTCTTCTCTTGTGTTGTTGGAAGAGGTTGTTTGCTATGACCAGTGTGTTCTCTTGGCAAAACTCTATTAGCCTTTGTCCTGCTTCATCCTGTATTCCAAGGCCAAATTTGCCTGTTACTCCAGGTGTTCTTGACTTCCTACTTTTGCATTCCAGTCCCCTATAATGAAAAGGACATCTTTTTTGGGTGCTCACAGAATGCAGTCCACTGGAGAAGGGAATGACAAACCACTTCAGTATTCTTACCTTGAGAACCCCATGAGCAGTATGAGAAGGCAAAATGATGGGATACTGAAAGAGGAAGTTCCCAGGTCGCTAGGTGCCCAATATGCTACTGGAGATCAGTGGAGAAATAACTCCAGAAAGAATGAAGGGATGGAGCCAAAGCAAAAACAGTACCCAGTTGCGGATGTGACTGGTGATAGTAGCAACGTCCGATGCTGTAAAGCGTGATATTGCATAGGAATCTGGAATGTTAGGTCCATGAATCAAGGCAAATTGGAAGTGGTCAAACAGTAGATGGCAAGAGTGAACAT
>NW_011478027.1:5290-5481 GCF_000754665.1 Bison bison bison | reverse complement strand
CTTACTTTCCCATAGTCTTTCAGTATTTTCTAAGAATGTCAACATCATAGCCAGAAAATGTTTCCTTGTCTGAATTTATATTTTCAGATTATAAGTGAGATTATTTAATAGGTATATTGGTCAATTTATTTCTTTTATTCATTGCTTTTACCCATGTTCCTATTGTGCGATTTTTTCCCTTTTCAATATGT
>NW_011478027.1:0-1672 GCF_000754665.1 Bison bison bison | reverse complement strand
GAAGGGGACGACAGAAGATGAGATGGCTGGATGGCATCACTGACTCGATGGATGTGAGTCTGAGTGAACTCCGGGAGTTGGTGATGGACAGGGTGGCCTAGTGTGGTGGGATTCATGTGATCGCAAAGAGTTGGACACAACTGAGCAACTGAAGTGACTGAAGTAGTATAATGTATATTGGTGAGCCCCAAGGTCTCAGGATTCTGGTGAGTGGATGGAGTAGGCAGTTTTACAGTATGGTTCAGGATAACTTTTATTACAAGATATCATACATACAAATGAAATGTGTGTATGTGTGTGTGTATATATGTGTGTGTATATATGTATATATATATATATAAGCTCTTTCTTTTAATGAAGAATAACAAAGTGACATGTATATATGACCCAGCTGAAGAAAAAGAACATTACCAGGACCTTGGGAGCTCCCTGCATGTATATGTATCACTGTCCATCTTCCCTTCCTTTCCCATGCCATAAGCATTATGACACACTGCTTTAACTGTTCTTTTTTTTTTTTTTGAAGTGTTTTTTTATTACATGTTTATATCCCCAAATCATATGTTGTTAGTTTTTTCTGTTTTTGACACTTGTCAAAAATTGTTTTTTTCCGTGACATGCTTTCCTTCATAAATGTTATGCTTGTGAGATTCATCTGTATAGATTCATTTAGTGGTAACCCCCCTTTCTCTACCCACAGCTGTTAGTATTTTGTAGTATTCTAGGATTGCAAATCTTCAACTTCAGTAGGTCATGCATATTCACCAAGATGATTTTATTTATTTGCCCTTCAGTTTTCAGCTTTTCAAGCCCCTGTCTCCCTTAGGAAATATATAATGTCATAAACATACTCACACATTCACGACACAATAAGATCATCAAGTATGTGTTTTTCTGCAACTTTTCAATACATAATTCTCACCTTTCTTTTCATTGCAGTAGTTTTATCTTATCTAGCACACAGACTGTATTTAACTTTTGTACGGTATATAGTTCGGTCCGAGGCAGAAGAGAAGGAGAGACTACCTCAACGGAAGTAGGTTACCTTTATTCAGGCAAGGAGGGTGACAGTCGGCCTAACAACCAGGTTGAGATGACTGAGATGTCAAAGAGAGACTAGGCCTGTGATCCTTCCCTTTTAGATTTGGCTGCTTTCTTGCTCATAATATCATTCACCTTTTTCCTCTAGACTGTCTTTCCTATAAACTGAAATATATATCTAAAGGCTTGGTGGATTCAAGGTTAACATTTTTGGCTAGAACATCTTTGGTGATAACAGATATCATGTTGAATCATACCAGAAGACACAAAATATCTGGTTGATCCACTGTGAGTGTTGCTAAGATTGACCCAGGATTAGGATGATGACAATATGATGCCTCCATTGTATGGATGTATTTTTCCCTTGTGTATTGAAAATAATCTGTATGTTGCTTCTGGCACTATGCAAAAAACATTGTTTGATACCAGCTATTCACTGCATTGTTTTAAAATTGATTGGTATTCCTTATATGAATAAGTGTTTTCATTAGGACTTAGAAAATGATGTTTTTGTTTAGGTCTTTGATTCCTTCTACATTTAATAGCTACCACTGAATGCCAGTTTCTTAATTTACAAAAAGGAACATACCTTTATAGCATTATTGTGCTGTGCTAAGTTGCTTCAGTTGCA
>NW_011478026.1:14516-15649 GCF_000754665.1 Bison bison bison | reverse complement strand
GTGTATTTCATGTCTTCATCTAAATCCTCTCAGTCCTTGTTCTTTTGAAGCTTGTGCTGAGGTTTTAGCTTTTCTATGTTTTATATGCCGCTGCTTTGAAAGAGAACCTAGATTCTATAGCTGTATTATTGTTGTTTCATACTTTAAATTTATATGGCTGTGGAAAAATGAATTAAAATGATTTGAGGAGAAAGACTTTTTCACTTCTTTGTTGCTTTCTTTTCTATTGATTATGGGCTTGTACGTGTTACTGCATACTGTGATTAGCATAATAATTGTTTCTTTGAGGTCATCTAAATATTTTTTTCCTAAAGGAATAAAGGGTGAGAACAGAAAATTATTAAAAAACTAATATTTGATACTGTGCTTGCTGTCAGTATGCATTACATTTAAATTATTCTCTAAATATTCAAGTGGGAAAGTATAATAAAGAAATGTCTATAAGAAATTTAATTATTTCCTGTGTTTTGTGCAGTAGAAAATAGTTGTGTTTACTGAATTGTATTGTTCACAACTATGTATTTGGTTGAAAGTTAAAGCTTTGTTTGCTGACTTGTGCCTGATCTTTTATCACATACAGCCAGTTCAGGGGAGTCTGGGTATAACACGTAGATTTATTAACAACTCAGTTGCGAGTATGAAATAAGCAGCATGCATGCAAAAGAAAGGGGGAGGTCTTCCATAGGAATGCAAGTATGCTCAGTTCACAAGACAGAGTATCCGAGTTTTTATATACTAAGAGCTTCTATCTTTCCCACACCACAGATCCCACACAGGCCAGTGAGATGTGAGATGGGAGGAGATCGGCTCCACACAGTCACTCCAGGCTCCAGTCTGACTGAGGCTCCCTTGTTTCGTATCTGCACCATCTAGGACATGTGGGTTATTCAGCTGCCGCCGTAGGAGAACAGGAGTCTGGAGAATCACATATAGGCTGTTTATTGCCTCAGTCCAGAAGTGACAGATGTCACACCCATTTATATTTCATTGTCCAAAACTAGTCACATGGTCTTGTGTATGTGCCAGAGGACTGGCAAATGTAGGAGAACAAATGGAACGCCTTACATTACTGCCTCCGCCACAGGGGCTGTCACACGAAACTGTTAGTGTGTGATTAATCAGAGTCAAGGTCA
>NW_011478026.1:7611-11608 GCF_000754665.1 Bison bison bison | reverse complement strand
CATCAAGAGGCTCTTTAGTTCTTCACTTTCTGCCGTAAGTGTGGCATCATCTGTGTATCTGAGGTTATTGATATTTCTCCCTGTTCTTAGCCCTTAGTTATTTCACAAGAAGGTGTTGGGTGTTTAAGAAGAGTAATGATCGATATTATATCATTGATTCCTAGATCTAACCCTCTGTGGACAGTTAGTGTGTGACTTGACTGGCCCAGGATATTTTGCACTGGTACAAAGTATTGGATTCTCATTTCTCTCCATTAATGAATGAGACTTTTTTATCTCACCAGTAGCTATGGTCCTGGGAATTACCAGGAAGAGGTTAAAGGCTTCCCAAATTTTTGGTAAGGCCAGAGCGGGTATCCAGCTGTTGTCTCTCTCAAGCTTTCTCCATGCTGGTTGGCGCCCCTTCCCTGTGGTTCATTGAGGTAACTGGACTAAGTATTGGCCTTTCTCACTGTGCTGTTCCATATAGCCATTACAGAAACTTGGTCATAACAGGCTTTTTTTCCCATCTGTTGGTCTGTCTAGTGACCTGATTATTTTGTTCTTCCCCAATACATTGCTTTCCCACTGGGAGAACTTTCATTTAGGCCACTCTAAGTCAGGCTCAAGCTATATCTTTCTCTTGACTTTCAACCTTGCCTTCCATATTGACCCCAAGACATGCTTAGTTAATTTCTGATCTTTCTGTGATCTGATACTAGATTTGTCCATGTGTCGGACTATCGAATTGTGTGGCCTATTTTTTAGGGTCTCCATATACCTATGAGGGTGATGGTGAGTACTGTACCTGTCAACTGTCTACCTTCCATCATTAATACAGTTTTGAACTAACATATCTCCTTCAGTGGTAGACACTAAAGCCTATTTGCTATATCTGAGACAGAAAATATCTTTAAATAAGGTGTCATCTTGGCTAAAGTATTTGGTGTGTGACAGTCATCATCAGTTAGGATTGATACCTTATTTGTCTCTGTTGTAGAATCAACTGGAAGTCTCGAAACACCATTTAGTTTTTGTACTGGCCATATAAGAGCATTACCAAAATATAATTTACCCATTTTCTGTTAATATTTGCATGGTATTCCATCTACTGTTTCCCAGTATATATTGGATAGGTGGCTTTTTACATTCATGATAGCTGATTACAGTTAAGTCTGGGTGTATCCTTGTAGGTGTGTCCTTTTTTCCTTTCATGTATATCCATCCTGGTTTCTGAGATCTCAATGTTTCTTCTTTCTCTTAATTTCATCTTTCCTAGTTTGCCTCCCATCACTCCTACAGCTCAAATTATCTCCTGGACAAGAGATTTTAGTTCATTTAAAATATCCTATAATCATGCTACCTGGTAGAGGGCCTTCCACTATGTCTAGCCCACCTCAATTCTCAAAGTCAGAGCAAGAGGCTACCTTCCCCAGGCAGTAAAGACTTGGATTCTCTTGTACTAGTGATCTCTACCTCCCTGCAGTGATTGCATCCCACGTTGGAAATCTCTGAAATCCACAGCCATGACTGGAACTTGGCCAATGCTCACTGAAGATACCCGATCGGAAAAGCCATTGCAAGGAATATACTGTCTCCTGATCAAACCTTGCAAACCACTAATGGTTATTTTTTGTTACTCTATCCTTTTATCTTTCTATAAATTTGTAGATTAGAATTTAGAGGATGCCCAAATCAGAGTCAACATGAGAACATAGCATGGAGAAGGGACTCAGAAAACTTAAGAGAAGGCACATGATACCACCAGAATTTCATTTCTTCATCATTTTCTCTTTAACCCTGGACCTGCCATCTAGTTGGCCATATGATTATTTGGATCTAACCATCTAATAGGCCAAAAATGTCACACACTTCTTATAGGGAGACCTAGGTTGTGTTCGAGACATTCCTGCTCCCGTACTTGGCAGTCAGGGACAAGGCTAGCTCCTAATACCAACACCTGCCTATTACACATGGGAGATTATAGCTTGGGTTTACAGAAGCAGTGCTGCTTCTGTAGTTTGAGGACTGAACTTCAGTCTCTTTTGTGGGACCTTGCCCTCTGAATGTCAGTTTCTAGGACATATTTCTGCTGTCTACTGAGACCATGTTAGCATTAGGGATGGAGGTAAGGTCCAGGTGTTATTAACGGATGGAATTACAGCAGTAGTAGGCTAGGGAACTCAGGAATACTTATCTTGCCTTGGCCCTACCACTCTTGCTGTTCTACAGAGGATACATATGCTTAAAAGAGTGTCAAAAGAATGCAAAGCAACGTTTTGTTAACTGAGACATTGGCTCCAAACCCTAGTTCAGCACTCTGTTGAGCTGGACTTGACTACTGGAAAAACCATCACAAGGCAGCTTAGGGTAGAGGCAGCCTGCAACTCAGAACTAAAGCAGGGTGAATGGCTTAACATTTCCTGTAAGCCACAATCAAACTTCAGAATTTGCCACTCCAGTGAGAAAAAAGCTCACAGCTACCAGCTCCAGTTAGAATGAATCCAAAAACAGTCTTTCTATCCATATGGGATTGTTTATATTCCTAAGGCTCCATCCACTAGAAACTGGTTCAACAGGTGTTCAGGAATTTTACCCATCGGTTGTACGTGAACTGTGAATTTCCAGATGTTCAAGCTGGTTTTAGAAAAGGCAGAGGAACCAGAGATCAAATTGCCAACATCTGCTGAAGAATTGATGCTTTTGAACTGTGGTGTTGGAGAAGACTCTTGAGAGTCCCTTGGACTCCAAGGAGATCCAACCAGTCCATCCTAAAAGAAATCAGTCCTGGGTGTTCATTGGAAGGACTGATGTTGAAGCTGAAACTCCAATATTTTGGCCACCTAATACAGAGAGCTGACTCATTTGAAAAGACCCTAATGTTGAGAAAGATTGAGGGCAGGAGGAGAAGGGGACGACAGAGGATGAGATGGTTAGATGGGATCACCGACTCAGTGGTATGAGTTTGGGTAAACTCTGGAAGTTGGTGATGGACAGGGAGGCCTGGCATGCTGTGGTTCATGGTGTCACAAAGAGTTGGACACGACTGAGAGACTGAACTGAACTGAACTGAACCCATCAGTTGAACACTCTACCATGACTTGTGTAAGAGGATAGGAAGAGGATCAGAGAGGAGCCTTGAACCCCTTCCCCTGGAGGCCAATATGGACACTGCTTAGATACCCAGTTTCTGTAGCCAGGTCTGTTTCTATAGTCTGTGGTTGATTTAATGTTGATATATGGCTGGAACACTGACAACCACAAAATGTCACAAGAAATACCATTACAGAATGCAAACCTGACAACTTCTCTTGAGAATCATATCACCTAAGTGGGATTTCTTATTTACCATATTTTGTGATTATTGGTGAGACAGTTTGTCAGTGAACTTGAGTCCTTGAGAACAATGGCCCATGATGTGACAGTATCACAGTATTTAGAGTCTTCTCTTCTGGGAGATGGCAACTGTTGCCAGTCATGATAGTAGGAGAAAAAAGTGTTGCTTTAATATGCTATTATAAATGCACATTTACTGCTAAAATTTAAATACGGACACACTGTGTTTTTAAAAGATTCACTTTTATGGTTAAAAAAGCAAGATAAACTGTGTGTGAATAACTTGCATGCTGTAATTTTCTTCATGTGGAGATCTTCCACAATGCTAGGTGCTGGAGCATGGCAAGATATACTACTACTACATGGCAAGATACATGGCAAGATTCCTGAGCCTCCTGGACCTGCTAACTAGTGGCTGTACCTCCCAGGGTGCAGGCATTTGGACTTAATACATTAAGGAGAATATTCAGAATTAGCTTCAGGCTTTGAGGGTAACTGAGCTTGGTTTAGCTTTACTTTAGTTAGGCACTGCATCAGTTAGCTTTTCCTACCAGCCACTCTTAAAACTTAATGGCTTAAAATAACCATTCCTTGAACTCAAAATTCTGTCGGTTGGCAGTTTGGGTTGGGCTCAGATGGGTGGTTCTTTTGGTCTTGGCTCTGTTCACTCACATATCTATGT
>NW_011478026.1:4502-6405 GCF_000754665.1 Bison bison bison | reverse complement strand
TCTGCAATGGCTCAGTGGGTAAAGAATCTGCCTGTAATGCAGGAGACACAGGAGATGCTGGTTCAGTCCTTGGATTGGGTAGATACCCTGGAGGAGGAAATGGCAAGCCACTCTTGCCTGAAGTATCCCATGGACAGAGAAGACTGGTGGGCTACAGTCCAAAGGGTCACAAAGAGTCAGACACGACTTAGCAACTGAGCACACACAGCACATACATCTCTTACTTCTTGCTTAGTAATAAGACTATATTTTCAGCTGTTCACATTGCCAGTTGTCTAAAAGACTTCATTAGCCCGTTCCCTTTGTGGCTGGGTATAGCTGCATACTAAAGTTTGGCCAGTGAAATGTAAACAGAAGTGACATCGCAACTCCTGGAAAGTGTCCTTAAAAGAAGAGGTTTTCTTCCTCTTTTCCTCTTTCCTGCTGGTTAGAATGTGCCTATTATGGCTGAAGTTTGAGTAACCACCTTGAGTGATGTGGAGGCATGTCAAGGATGGTGTAGCAGCTGGATACAAGGAGCCTGGGTCCCTGATGACCGTGGAACTGCCTAACTAGCCACTGGGTGCTTCCACTTCCAGACTGTATCTTGAGAGAGAAATAATTTTCCATCTGTTTAAGCCACTCTTTTTGATTTTTGTTGTCATTGGTATCTGGACTGTCATAGGTATCTATATCCTAACTAATACCCCAACATAGATTTTTTTAAATTGAGCAAATTCTTATTGAAACAAATTCCCTTAAGCCAACTAAAGTCCTTAATCGATTTTCTAAACTGTACCGATTTTTTTTCCATTTGTATTTTTATTCTACTGAAAGTATCAATATTTTCTTTGGGATTCATTAGTTTCATTTTAAGTTCACAGTAAGGATTTGCTTTATCAATAAACTATTTTTCATAGTAAAATTTGCTTTGTAAATTATAATCTGTGGATGTTATTTTTTATCAGTCTGTTTCCTTGGGTCAAAGTTTACATGTCAAAAAATTTTAAGAACCTGTAATTTTTATTTGTAAAATTATATTAAATAACAAATTTTATCTTGTGCAGTTTTACAAGTTGCCATGTTTTTCTATGGTCGTTATTTCCACCAAGTCTAAACTTTCTCAGGTCAGTTTTCAGTTTCCAGTATTACAAATGACATGTATTTTTTTCAGTTTTTTGTTTCTAATACATCTTAGCATGTGCTGTCTTAGACACTGACCGTTTTATTTTGTGTTGATTAGTTAGTTCTACCAGTTATATTTATTATTAAGACTCGGAAATTGATAATTTCTTGGTGATCCCACAAGGAAATTGTGTGCAACTCCCCTCAGGTGTCCCAGAATTTCCCCATTCTTAAGGATGGATCTCTGGTATTGCACATCAAGGCTTGTGAATACAGTCTTTCTCCTCATGATTTGTTCCTGGCACTCTCCTTTGGTGCTGCTGCTGCTAAGTCGTGTCCGACTCTGTGTGACCCCATAGACAGCAGCCCACCAGGCTCCGCCATCCCTGAGATTCTCCAGGCAAGAATACTGGAGTGGATTGCCATTTCCTTCTCCAATGCATGAAGGTGAAAAGTGAAAGTGAAGTCTCTCCGTCGTGTCTAATTCTTAGCGATCCCATAGACTACAGCCTACCAGGCTCCTCCATCCATGGGATTTTCCAGGCAAGAGTACTGGAGTGGGGTGCCACTGCCTTCTCTGCTCCTTTGGTGCAAATGCTACTGAATCAAAGTTGCAATTACCATTACTTAAAGTGGGAAAAAATGTTATGCATCCCTGAGCCCCCACCTTGACAGCCATTTTGTTAAAATACCACCAAAATATCATTAAAATGGACTCACGTGGTTTATAAGTAACATGACTTATCATACGTAGTACAACACGTAACAGGCAGTTCCTCCAAATATAATTATGACTGGT
>NW_011478026.1:3104-4402 GCF_000754665.1 Bison bison bison | reverse complement strand
CAAGGCAATGCCCTTCAGCTAAAGCCCACCAGGAACACATCTGTAGTTGATCCAGTTGGGTTTACTACTTGCTACAGAGAAGCTGAATGCACACCCTGGGAAGCCATGGGGTCTCAGTGAAAGGAAAGCAGAAAGAACCTACTTATTAAAGGATTTGGGCTTTGGTTAAGTAGGGGAAGGGTCTGAGGAAGTGGAGGTTCTTTCTAGATTGATGCTGTCAGGAATCAGAGACGATTCTGTGACTGGGTATCTCATTGAAATCTTTCTTACAGGGAGGGCAGGCTAGAGAAAGGATAAAGCTCTAATCAGGGGTCCCCAACTTCCAGGATCTAACGCCTGATGATCTGAGGTGGAATTGATGTAATAATAGTAGAAATAAAGTGCGCAGTAATGTAATGTTGAATCATCCCGAAACCACCCCACAACTCTGGTCCATGGAAAAATCGTCTTGCACGAAGCCAGTCCCTGGTGCCAAAAAGATTGGGGACCACTACGTCTAACTGGTAGAGAAATAGCAGTTCCTCATTTAGCTAAGAGGGAGCGGTGTTTGGTAGTTTGTTTGGAGCACAGTGACCTTGACCTTGTGCTTAAGACAAAATTATGAAGTGTCCTTTCTTTGTTTCTCATTCAAACAATACTTGTTTGAAGTTTTATGTGAACTTATTAAAATGTCCAGTGGAAGAAGAACATGGCCTAACTGTGAGCACCAGGCCATCAGCTTTTGGATTTCAGAGGCTGTCTTTTTTTTTATTCTCCTTTCTCAGTCACTGCGCTTGAGGTTATCATGGCTATAAACTGGTAAAGCAGGAGTACTCTGAGAAGAAACCCTAATGCAACATGTGCCACCTCTATTCGTGGGAAGATTAGCACACCTCTCCTGGGCTCAGCTGATTTCAAGGCATCAAAGCCCTATTTGTACACTCTAAGAAGGAAAAAAGTTGAAATAGAGGTATTAAACTCCTAGTAAAATTGAATTCCTCTCACCGGAATGGTCCATATTCTGGGTGGATGAAAGAACAAAATTCAGAACAAAAGTGTTCTGGGGGTCAAAAATGGCAGGGTCAGAATAGAGGCCTTCAGAGCAAATGTCCTGCACTATCTGGGAATGCCCCAAGGGCCCACAGGGTTTCCCAAGGTCTCTGTCTGGTCTCCTGCCTGTCCCTTGGAACTAGGCCAAGATTTGCATAAACCCTTTCGAGGTTGGAAACCTCCGCCTTTGTTACCCTAAGTTGTTTCCTTCAGAACAGGCTTTCCATGCCACTTTTTTTTCCTTTTTTTTTTTTTCCATGCCACTTTTG
>NW_011478026.1:0-987 GCF_000754665.1 Bison bison bison | reverse complement strand
GCAGCTGCAGTGCATTTGCAGGTAATGCTGGCACTCTTGGCCAAGCAGTTTGAGGGCTGGGCTCTCAAACTGGAGCTTGGATTGGAATCACCTGCAGGGCTTATAAACCATAGATAGCTGAGCTTCACCCTCAGAGTTCTTGCTTTCATGGGAATGTGCATTCTAATAAGTTCTCAGGTGATGATGATTCTGCTGGTCGGGGAATCACACTTTGAAACCCGCCATTTTAGGGTGCTTGAATCAGGCCTCTGGCGGTCAAGTAGAAGTGGGTTTTGTTTTTCCAAATAGTAAAAATTAAAAAAAAAAAAAGAAGTGGGGTTTTGGTGGTAGTCTCAATCCAGGAGAATTTCTCTAGGTCTTCTGTTACTTGTGTGCCTGGGAACCTCTATATTTGTCATTTCCAAACAGAGGTCTCCCTGTGTCCCATCCCTCCTGGCACCTGGCTGTTGTGATGTCCACATGTAGTTCTGTGATGAACTGCAGACACTTGTGTATTTCATGATCCTTTTCTTATCACCTTTCCCATTCTCCATTCCTGCCAGGAAAGGACCAACAGCTACTTGTGTTTCCTAACTCCAATTGCTAATACTAGGAATTGGATTGGCTGGCCAGGTTATCTTTTTGTGTCAGGCCAAAAAGGGTTGCTGGCTGGCCTAGGGATTTTTCAGCCTTTGGATTGTGAGTCCATCCTGAGTCCTGTTGACTGTGGCCAGTGCAGAGCAGAGAAATATCGTGTAGAACATGGCTGTGTGGGCAGCAGAGGCTAAGGATAGGGCAGTTGCACAACGGGCCTCGGGCCTGGCAGGCACTGATGAACATTTTGAATACAGAGTATTGACTGGCAAAGTTGATTTTCAGATGGTACACAGCATCCTGGTTAATTTTGATCAATATGGTGATATTTAATGTAATCAGTTCAGTCAGTCAGTTCAGTCACTCAGTCGTGTTCGACTCTGAGACCCCCTGGACTGCAGCATGCCAGGCCTC
>NW_011478025.1:17694-19651 GCF_000754665.1 Bison bison bison | reverse complement strand
CTGGTCTCCTCAGGACCTGCTTGGGTTTTGGCTTTTAAACATTGTGGGGTTCACTTCAGGCTGATAAGTCTCCTCAGGACTCATTTGTGTTTCAGCTTTGGGACTTTGTGGGGTTCAGTTCAGGCTGATGGGGTTCTAGCCACTGAGGACCTATTGGGGCTTTGGCTTTGGGACATTGTGGGGTTCAATTCAATCTGACGGGAGCCTGGTCTCCTCAGGACCCACTGGTGTTTCAGTCTTGATACATTTTGAGGTTCAATCCATGGTGATGGGAGTCTGGCCACTCAGGACCCATTATGGCTTTGGCTTTGGGACATTGTAGGGTTAGCTCAGGCTGATGGGAGTCTGGTCTCCTCAGGACCTGTTGGATTTTCAGCTTTGGGACTTTGTGGGGTTCAGTTCAAGCTTACAGGAGTCTGGTCTTTTCAGGACCCACTGGGATTTCCACTTTGGGACATTGTGGGGTTCAGTTCAGGGAGATGGGAGTCTGGTCACTGAGGACCCACTGGGGCTTTGACTTAGAAACATTGTGGTGTTCAGTTCAAGCTGATAGGAGCCTGGTCTTCTCAGGACCCACTGGGGTTTCAGCTTTGATACATTTTGGGGTTCAATCAAAGGTGATGGGAGTCTGGTCTCCTCAGGACCTGCTGGTGCTTCAGATTTAGGACTTTCTGGGGTTCAGTTCAGGCTGACAGAAGTCTTGTCTTTTCAGGACCCACTGGGGTTTCAGCTTTGGGACTTTGTGGGGTTCAGTTCAGCGAGATAGGAATCTGGCCATGGAGGACCCACTGGAGCTTTAGTGTTGTACATTGTGGGGTTCAGTTCAAGCTGATGGGAGTCCGGTCTTCTCATGATCCAGTGGGATTTCAGCTTTGATACATTTTGGAGTTCAGTCCAGGATGATGGGAGTCTGGCCCCTCAGGGCCCATTATAGCTTTGGGACATTGTGGGCTTCAGTTCAGGCTGACAGGAGCTTGGGTTCCTCAGGACCTTCTGGGGCTTCATCTTTGGTACATTGTGGGGTTCCATCGAGTCTGAGAGGAGTCTGATTTCCTCAGGACCTGCAGGGAGGTACCGCTAAAGGAAAAGGTGAGGAAAATTGGGAAGAAACTTTCTGTGTGTGGCTGTTGCTGAGTGTCTGTCTTCAGAGGACCCAGGACTGTTAGGGCTTGATGTGGAAAGCTGTGTTTTTTTCAGTCAGTTTTTGCCTGTGATATATAATGATTTCCAGTGTTGTTCCTTGGTGTGTGGTATCCATTTTCCCCAGCATAGTTTATTGAGGGGACTGCCCTTTCCTTGGTGTATGTTCTTGACTCCTTTCTTGTGAAGTAACTAACCACATGCCCTGCCTGTAGATTTATTTCTGAGCTCTCTGATCTCTGTGCCTGTCTCTGAGCCAGTTCCACACATCCTGTGGTGCCTTTAGGTGCGTAATGTGGATTGAAGTCAAGGAGGGAGATAACACCAACCTGTTCTCCTTTCTCAGGATCACTTGGGCTTTTCTGAGTCTTTTGTGACCACACACATGTTAAGATTGCTTTTGTTTATCTGAAAAATGTCACTGAAATGTTGATAGTGATCACATGAATGTGTACATTGCTTTGGTTAGAAGAGACATCTTAACGAAATTTTTACCCATTATCTTGGGATATATCTTTGTGTTGTTTAGTTGCATTGATCAGTGTCTTGCAGTTTTTAGCTTGTAGGTCTTTGAAGTCCTTGGTTGACTTCCTAGCTTTTCTGGGAGATGAAATTTTAAGTGGGATTATTTTCTTGATTTTATGAATTAAGTCTTTCAGAATAGATCTCCTTAATTTTACAAAGTCCACAATAATTTTATTTTATGGACTGACAGGCTGTGTGTTAAAACTCAAAAGCTCGTGATACACAGGACAAACCCAAGGCCATGTAGATTTTCTGTTTCAGTTTGGTCGCTCAGCTCCCAGAGCTTGCTCAA
>NW_011478025.1:13721-15843 GCF_000754665.1 Bison bison bison | reverse complement strand
GCAAGACTGGTCCAAGAAATGGCCCAAGACTTTGCTTTAAATGCTGTCACCAATTAAGAATGAAAGGATCAAAATGAATCCACCACAGGTATACATGATTCATTTTGATATTTGGCAAAACTAATACAATTATGTAAAGTTTAAAAATAAAATAAAATTTAAAAAAAAAGAATGAAAGGAGAAGGTTAGGGAATGGAAGAAGCCATTTAAGGGAGATTATTAGGTGAAGCAAAGTAAATAAGGGTATGGTGGTTTTGCAGAATAACATCCAGGTCCATTCCTTAGACAAGCTTTTCTTGATATTTAGTCATCATCCAATTCCTAGCCCAGAGAGGGACACACCCTTACAGATGGAGATATCATTAATAAATGTAAATTTGCTTCATAAAATGGCATTTCTACTTGGTTTTCCAAGATTCTCCTGGTGCTGCTGTTTTCTAAAATTAATCAGTTCAAAATAATCCTTTTGTCAAATGGGCATATTTTAGGTGTCCTGTTTTGTGCTCCCCTTGACATGTCTGTGTCCTAATTTACTTATGAATGCATCTGTGGAAGGACATCCTGATATCTTTAAGTTTTTAACTATTATGCATAGAGCTCTTGTACATTACTTGAGGCGAGATTTTACTTCACAGTTTTGCAAAGCAGTTGTCTAAATACAAGAGGTACACTTCTTGGATCCTAAGATGAGACTATTTATATTTGGAGAAAAGTGCCAAGCTGTCCTCCAAAGTTGACTGTCCATGCATTCCACCAGCATCTTGAATGACTTCTTGTATGCTTGTTTACTCTCTCTTTATCTTCTTTGGCCAGCTGTATATTTCAATCTTTAACAAATTTTAAAGAGGTCGTTTGGTATAATTTGATTCAGATCCTTTTTCAGATATGTGTTTTGCAAATGGCACTAGTGATAAAGAACCTACTTGCAAATGCAGGAGACATAGAAGATGTGGGTTTAACCTCTGGGCTGGGTGGATCCCCTGGAGGAGGGTGTGGCAGTCCACTCCAGTATTCTTGTCTGGGGAATTCCATGGACAGAGGAGCCTGGCAGGCTACAGTCCATAGGGTCATAAAGAGTAGCACATGACTGAAGCAACTGAGCATGCATGCAGTATGTACTTTGTCTTTTGGTTTTATGAATAAGGTCTCCCATAGAGTAGACATTTTTAATTTTATAAAGTCAACATTATTTTTTCTTTTGTTGATACACTTTTTTATTAAAAGCTATTTTTTGTATTATTTTTAATTTTGGCTGCACTGTGTCTTTGTTGTGCACAGGCTTTGTCTAGTTGTAGTGGTGGGGCTACTCCTAGTTACAGTATGTGGTGTTCTCTTGGAAGTGGCCTCTCTTGCTGTGGAGAATGGGATTCTAGGCTCTTGGGCCCAGTAGAAAATATTTTAAAAATATTTTTCCTGATGCGTGAGCATAGGATATTTTTCTTTTCTGTTTTCAATTTCTTTATCGATGTCCTATAGTTTTCTTTTTTTAATATAAAATTGGAGGCTAATTACTTTACAATATTGTATTGGTTTTGCCATACATCAACATGAATCCACCACAGATGTACATGTGTTCCCCATCTGCATTCCATATATATGCGTTAGTATACTGTATTGGTGTTTTTCTTTCTGGCTTACTTCACTGTGTATAATAGGCTCCAGTTTCATCCACCTCATTAGAATTGATTCAAATGTATCTTTTTAATGGCTGAGTAATACTCCATTGTGTATATGTACCACAGCTTTCTTATCCATTTGTCTGCTGATGGACATCTAGGTCGCTTCCATGTCCTGGCTATTATAAACAGTGCTGCGATGAACGTTGGGGTACACATGTCTCTTTCAATTCTGGTTTCCTCAGTGTGTATGCTCAGCAGTGGGATTGCTGGGTCATATGGCAGTTCTATTTCCAGTTTTTAAAGGAATCTCCACACTGTTCTCCATAGTGGCTGTACTAGTTTGCATTCCCACCAACAGTGTAAGAGGGTTCCCTTTTCTCCACACCCTATCCAGCATTTATTGCTTGTAGACTTTTGGATAGCAGCCATTCTGACTGGCATGAAATGGTACCTCACTGTGTTTTGATTTGCATTTCTCTGATAATGAGTGATGTTGAGATGTG
>NW_011478025.1:12136-12905 GCF_000754665.1 Bison bison bison | reverse complement strand
CGAACCTGGACTGGCAACTCGTTTCATACATGATATTATACATGTTTCAATGCCATTATCCCAAATCTTCCCACCCTCTCCCTCTCCAACAGAGTCCATAAGACTGTTCTATATATCAGTGTCTCTTTTGCTGTCTCGTACACAGGGTTATTGTTACCATTTTTCTAAATTCCATATATATGCATTAGTATACTGTGTTGGTGTTTTTCTTTCTGGCTTACTTCACTGTGTATAATAGGCTCCAGTTTCATCCACCTCATTAGAACTGATTCAAATGTATTCTTTTTAATGGCTGAGTAATACTCCATTGTGTATATGTACCACAGCTTTGTTATCCATTCATCTGCTGATGGACATCTAGGTTGCTTCCATGTCCTGGCTATTATAAACAGTGCTGCGATGAACACTGGGGTACACGTGTCTCTTTCCCTTCTGGTTTCCTCAGTGTGTATGCCCAGTAGTGGGATTGCTGGATCATAAGGCAGTTCTATTTCCAGTTTTTTAAGGAGTCTCCACACTGTTCTCCATAGTGGCTGTACTAGTTTGCATTCCCACCAACAGTGTAAGAGGGTTCCCTTTTCTTTGTATTTCTCTGTTGTCTGTTGTGATCTTTCCATTTTCATTTCTAATTTTATTGATTTGATTTTTCTCTTTGTTTCTTTTTTATTTTTTAAAATATAAGTTTATTTATTTTAATTGGAGGTTAATTACTTTACAATATTGTATTGGTTTTGCCATACATCAACATGAATCTACCACAGGTATACAC
>NW_011478025.1:8887-12036 GCF_000754665.1 Bison bison bison | reverse complement strand
CTCCCTGTACCATCCCTCTGGGTCGTCCCAGTGCACCAGCTCCAAGCATCCAGTATCATGCATTAAACGAATCGCCAGTCTCCCTTTGTTTCTTGATGAGTCTGGCTAATGGTTTGTCAATTTTATTTGTCCTCTCAAAGAACCAGCTTTTGGCTTTGTTGATTTTTGCTATGGTCTCTTTTGTTTCTTTTGCATTAAATAAATGCAAATTTATTATTTGGGGCAATTAAATAAATGCCCTAATTTTTAAGATTTCTTTCCTTCTACTAACCCTGGGGTTCTTAATTTCTTCCTTTTCTAGTTGCTTTAGGTGTAGAGTTAGGTTATTTATTTGACTTTTTTCTTGTTTCTTGAGGTATGCCTGTATTGCTATGAACCTTCACCTTAGCACTGCTTTTACAGTGTCCCAGAGGTTTTGGGTTGTTATGTTTTCATTTTCTTTCGTTTCTATGCATATTTTGATTTCTTTTTTGATTTCTTCTGTGATTGTTGGTTATTCAGCAGCGTCTTGTTCAGCCTCCATATGTTGCAATTTTTAATAGCTTTTCCTCCTGTAATTGAGTTCTAATCTTGCTGCATGGTGGTCAGAAAAGATGCTTGGAATGATTTCAATTTTTTTGAATTTACCAAGGCTAGATTTATGGCCCAGGATGTGATATGTCCTGTAGAAGGTTCCGTGTGCACTTGAGAAAAAGGTGAAATTCATTGTTTTGGGGTGAAATGTCCTGTAGATGTAAATTAGGCCTAACTGATCTGTTGTATCTTTTAAAGTTTGTGCTTCCTTGTTAATTTTCTGTTTAGTTGATCCATCCATAGGTGTGAGTGGGGTATTAAAGTCTCCCACTATTATTGTGTTCTTGTTAATTTCCCCTTTCATACTTGTTAGCAATTGTCTTACATATTGCAGTGCTCCTATGTTCGGTGCATATATATTTATAATTGTTAAATCTTCTTCTTGGATTGATCCTTTGATCATTATGTAGTGCCCTTGTTTGTCTCTTTCCACAGCCTTTTGTTTTACAGTCTATTTTATCTGATATGAGTATTGCTACTCCTGCTTTCTTTTGGTCTCTATTTGCATGGAATATCTTTTTCCAGCCCTTCACTTTCTGTCTGTATGTGTCCCTTGCTTTGAGGTGGGTCTCTTGTAGATAATATATATAGGGGTCTTGTTTTTGTATCCATTCAGCCAGTCTTTGTCTTTCAGTTGGGGCATTCAACCCATTTACGTTTAAGGTAATTATTGATAAGTATGATCCCGTTGCCATTTACTTTACTGTTTTGGGTTCGAGTTTATGCACCTTTTTGTGTTTCCTGTCTAGAGAAGATTCTTTAGCATTTGTTGGAGAGCTGGTTTGGTGGTGCTGAGTTCTCTCAGCTTATGCTTGTCTTTACTTGTGTGTCTCTGTCTTGTGTGTGTGTCTCTGTGTGTCTCTCAGTGTGTGTGTCTCTCAGTGTGTGTGTCTCTCAGTGTGTGTGTCCCTCTCAGTTTGTGTGTCTCTTTGTGTGTGTCTCGCTCTCCTTGTTTAAGTTTCTCTCCCTCAGTGTGTGTATGTGTCTAGCTCTCAGGAGTGTGTCTCTTCATGGATGAGGGTGTCTCTCTGAGTGTGTGTGTCCCTCTCAGTTTGCATGTCTTTGTGTGTCTCTGTGTGTGACTCTCAGTGTGTTTTTGTCTCTCTCTCAGTGTGTGTGTCTCTCAGTGTGTGTGTTTCTCTGTATGCTGTGTGTTCACTCTTTCACAGTGTGTGCCTTTCTCAAGTGAGTCTCTTTCAGTGTGTGTGTGTGTGTCTGTCTCTCTCAGTGTGCATGGCTAACTCTCAGTGTATGTGTGTCCCTTTCAGTGTGTGTGTCTCTGTGTGTGTGTGTCTCTGTGTGACTCTCACAGTGTCTCTGTTTGTGTGTCTCCCAGTGTGTCCCTCTCTCCATGTGTGTGTTTCTGTCTCATTGTGTGTCTGCCTCAGTGTAGTGTGTCTCGTTCGTAGTGTCTGTGTGTTGCTCAATGTGTGTGTCTCTCCCTCTAAGTTGTGTGTGTGTCTCTCTCTCAGTGTTTGTGTGTCTCTCTCAGTGTGTGAGTGTGTGTCTCGCTCTCCTTGTTTAAGTTTCTCTCCCTCAGTGTGTGTGTGTGTGTGTTTGTGTGTGTATATCTATCTATCTATCTATCTATCTATTTATCTATCTATCTCGCTCTCAGGAGTGTGTATCTCTTCCTGGATGAGGGTGTCTCCCTCAGTGTGTATGTGCCTCTAGTCTGCTGTCTCTGTGTGTCTCTGCATGTGTCTCTCAATATTTGTGTGTCTCTGTGTGTGTGTTTCTCTCTCTCAGTGTGTGTGTCTCTCTCAGTCTGTGTGTCTCTCTCATTGTGAGTGTGTCTGGTTCTTAGAGTGTATGTGTGTGCGTCTCTCTCTGTATGTGTATGTCTCTCAGTGTGTGGGTCTCTCTCAGTCTGTGAATGTTTGTCTCGCTCTCTGTGTTTAAGTTTCTCTCCCTCAGTGTGTGTGTGTGTGTGTGTCTAGCTCTCAGGAGTGTGTGTCTGGATGAGTGTGTGTCTTGAGTGTGTGTCCTGGATGAGGGTGTCTCTCTCAGTGTGTGTGTCCCTCTCAGTTTGCATGTCTCTGTGTGTCTCTGTCTGTGTCTCTCCATGTACTTTTGTCTCTCTTTCAGTGTGTGTCTCTCTCTCAGTGTTTGTGTGTCTCTCTCAGTGTGTGAGTGTGTGTCTCTCTCTCCTTGTTTAAGTTTCTCTCCCTCAGTGTGTGTATGTGTCTAGCTCTCAGGAGTGTGTCTCTTCATGGATGAGAGTGTCTCTCTCAGTGTGTGTGTCCCTCTCAGTTTGCATGTCTCTGTGTGTCTCAGTGTGTTTTTGTCTCTCTCTCAGTGTGTGTGTTTCTCAGTGTGTGTGTTTCTCTGTATGCTGTGTGTCCAGTCTTTCTCAGTGTGTGTCTTTCAATGTGTGTGTCTTTCTCAGTGTGTGTGTGTATTTGTTTGTCTCTCTCAATGTGCGTGGGTAACTCTCAGTGTGTGTCTATTCCTTACAGTGTGTGTGTGTCTCTGTGTGACTCTCACAGTGTCACTGTTTGTGTGTCCCCCAGTGTGTCTCTCTCTCCATGTGTGTGTTTCTGTCTCATTGTGTGTCTGCCTCAGTGTAGTGGGTC
>NW_011478025.1:6828-8044 GCF_000754665.1 Bison bison bison | reverse complement strand
TATGTCGTGTGTTCACTCTTTCACAGTGTGTGACTTTCTCATGTGTGTGTCTTTCTCAGTGTGTGTGTGTTTGTCTGTCGCTCACAGTGTGCGTGGCTAACTCTCAGTGTGTGTGTGTCCTTTTCAGTATGTGTCTCTCTGTGTGTGTTTTTCACTGTGACTCTCACAGTGTCTCTGTTTGTGTGTCTCCCAGTGTGTCTCTCATTCCATGTGTGTGTTTCTGTCTCATTGTGTGTCTGCCTCAGTGTAGTGGGTCCCTTTCTTAGTGTCTGTGTGTTGCTCACTGTGTGTGTATTTCCCTCTAAGTTGTGTGTGTGTCTCTCTCTCAGTGTTTGTGTGTCTCTCTCAGTGTGTGAGTGTGTGTCTCGCTCTCCTTGTTTAAGTTTCTCTCCCTCAGTGAGTGTGTGTGTGTAGCTCTCAGGAGTCGTGTCTCTTCATGGATGATGGTGTCTCTTTCAGTGTGTGTGTTCCTCTCAGTTTGCGTGTCTCTGTGTGTCTCTGTGTGTGTCTCTCAGTGTTTTTATATCTCTCTCAGTGTGTGTGTCTCTCAGTGTGTGTTTCTCTGTATGTTGTGTGTTCACTCTTTCACAGTGTGTGTATTTCTCAAGTGAGTCTCTTTCTCAGTGTTTGTGTGTGTCTGTCTGTGTCTTTCAGTGTGCATGGCTAACTCTCAGTGTGTATGTGTACCTTTCAGTGTGTGTGTCTGTGTATGTGTGTTTCTCACTGTGACTCTCACAGTGTCTCTGTTTTTGTGTCTCCCAGTGTGTCTCTATGTCCATGTGTGTGTCTCTGTCTCACTGTGTGTCTGCCTCAGTGTTGTGGGTCTCTTCTTAGTGTCTGTGTGTTGCTCAATGTGTGTGTCTCTCCCTCTAAGTTGTGTGTGTGTCTCTCTCTCAGTGTTTGTGTGTCTCTCTCAGTGTGTGAGTGTGTGTCTCGCTCTCCTTGTTTAAGTTTCTCTGCCTCAGTGTGTGTGTGTATACATCTCTCTCTCTGAGGAGTGTGTGTCTCTTCCTGGAGGAGGGTGTGTCTCTCAGTGTGCATGTCCCTCTAGTCTGCCTGTCTCTGTGTGTCTGTGTGTGTGTCTCTCAGTATGTGTGGCTATCAGTGTGTTTTTGTCTCTCTCTCAGTGTGTGTGTCTCTCTCAGTGTATGTGTCTCTCTCATTGTGAGTGTATCTATTTCATAGCCTGTATGTGTGTGTCTCTCTGTATGTATAT
>NW_011478025.1:3749-6728 GCF_000754665.1 Bison bison bison | reverse complement strand
TCAGTGTTTTTTTTTTTTTCTCTCTCTCAGTGTGTGAGTCTCTCTCAGTCTGTATGTCTCTCTCAGTGTGAGTGTGTGTCTCGCACTCCTTGTTTAAGTTTCTCTCCCTCAGTGTGGGTATGTCTCTAGCTCTCAGGAGTGTGTGTCTCTTCATGGATGAGGGTGTTTCTCTCCGTGTGTGTGTTGCTCTCAGTTTGCATGTCTCTTTCTGTCTCTGTGTGTGTCTCTCAGTGTGTTTTAGTCTCTCTCTCAGTGTGTGTCTCTCAGTGTGTGTGTGTCTCTCAGTGTGTGTGTATCTCTCTCTGTATGTGTATCTCTCTATGTGTATGTCTCTCAGTGTGTGTCTCTTAGTGTGTGTGTCTCTGAGTTTGTGTGTCCATCTCAGGTTGCATGTCTCTGTGTGTCTGTGTGTGTGTCTCTCTGTGTGTTTTTGTCTCTCTCTCAGTGTGTGTGTCTCGCACTGTGTGTGTTTCTCTGTATGTTGTATGTTCACTCTTTCACAGTGTGTGTCTTTCTCAAGTGAGTCTCTTTCTCAGTTTGTGTGTGTGTCTGTCTGTCTCTCTCAGTGTGCATGGCTAACTCTCAGTGTGTGTGTCTCTTTCAGTGTGTGTGTCTCTGTGTGTGTGTTTCTCTCTGTGACTCTCACAGTGTCTCTGTTTGTGTGTCTCCCAGTGTTTCTCTTGACATGTGTGTGTTTCTGTCTCATTGTGTGTCTCCCTCAGTGTAGTGTGTCTCTTTCGTAGTGTCTGTGTGTTGCTCAATGTGTCTGTCTCTCCCTCTAAGTTGTGTGTGTGTGTCTCTCTCTCAGTGTTTGTGTATGTGTCTCAGTGTGTGAATGTGTGTCTCACTCTCTTTTTTTTAGTTTCTCTCCCTCAGTGTGTGTGTGTGTGTGTGTGTGTGTGTGTCTAGCTGTCAGGAGTGTGTGTCTCTTCCTGTATGAGTGTGTTTCTCTCAGTGTGTGTGTGTCCCTCTAGTCTGCCTGTCTGTGTGTGTCTCTCAGTGTTTTTTGTGTCTCAGTACGTGTGACTGTCTCAGTGTGTCTCTCTCATTGTGAGTGGGTCTGGTTCTTGGCGCGCGTGTGTGTGTCTCTCTCTGTATGTGTATGTCTCTCAGTGTGTGTGTCCCTCTTAGTTTTCATGTCTGTGTGTCTCTGTGTGTGTCTCTGTGTGTTTTTGTCTCTCTCTCAGTGTGTGTGTCTCTCTAAGGATGTGTATCTCTCACAGTGTCTTTCTCCTTCTCAGTGTGGGTGTCTCTCTCTCTCAGTGTGTGTGTCTCTCAGAGTGTGTGGGTCTCTAGATTTTGTGTTCACTCTTTCACAGTGTGTGTCTCTCTCAGTCTGATTGTGTCTGGTTCTCAGTAGTGTGTGTGTTTCCATGTTTTTGTGTTTCTCTCTCTGCAAGGGTATGTCTCTCAGGGTGTGTGTCTCTCAATTGTGTGTCTCCATGTATCTGTGTGTGTGTCTCTAAGTGTTTTTTGTCTCTCTCTCAGTGGGTATGTCTCTCTAGTATGTGTGTGTGTCTCAGTGTGTGTGTGTCTCTCTTTGTATGTATATGTCTCTCAGTATGTGTGTCTCACACTGTATGTGTCACTCTTAGTTTGCATGTCTCTTTGTGTGTCTCAGTGTGTTTTTGTCTCTCTTTCAGTGTTTGTGTTTCTCTGTATGTTGTTGTCCAGTCTTTCTCAGTGTGTGTCTGTGTGTTTGTCTGTCTCTCTCAGTGTGCGTGGCTAACTCTCAGTGTGTGTGTGTCCCTTTCAGTGTGTGTGTCTCTGTGTGTGTGTGTCTCTGTGTGACTCTCACAGTGTCTCTCAGTTTGTTGAATGTTTATCTTGCTCTCCTTGTTTATATTTCTCTCCCTCAGTGTGTGTGTGTGTGTGTGTATAGCTCTCAGGAGTGTGTTTCTCTTCCTGGATGAGGGTTTCTCTCTCAGTGTGTGTGTCCTTTAAGTTTGAATGTCTCTGTGTGTCTCTGTTTGTGTCTCTCAATATGTGTGTCTCTGAGTGTGTTTTTCTCTCTCTTTCAGTGTGTGTCTCTCACTGTGTTTTTCTCTCTCAGTGTGTGTCTCTCTCAGTGTATCACTGTCATTGTGAGTGTATCTGGTTCTTAGTGTGTGTATGTCTCTATCTCTGTATGTGTATGTCTCTCAGTGTGTGTGTCCCTCTCAGTTTGCCTGTCTCTGTGTGTCTCTGTATGTGACTCTCCGTGTACTTTTGTCTCTCTCTCAGTGTGTGTCTTGCTCTCAGTGTTTGTGTGTCTCCCTCAGTGTGTGAGTGTGTGGCTCGCTCTCCTTGTTCAAGTTTCTCTCCCTCAGTGCATGTGTGTATATCACTTTCAGAGTGTGTGTCTCTTCCTGGATGAGGGTGTCTCCCTCAGTGTGTGTGTGCCTCTAGTCTGCCTGTCTCTGTGTGTCTCTGTGTGTGTCTCTCAATATGTGTCTCTCTGTGTGTTTTTTTCTCTCTCTCAGTGTGTGTGTCTCTCTCAGTCTGTGTGTTTCTCTCATTGTGAGTGTGTCTGGGTCTTAGAGTGTGTGTGTGTGCCTCTCTGTATGTGTATGTCTCTCAGTGTGTGTGTGTGTCTCAGTGTGTGTGTCCCTCTCAGTTTGCATGTCTCTGTGTGTCTGTGTGTGTGTCTCTCTGTGTGTTTTTGTCTCTCTCTCAGTGTGTGTGTCTCTCAGTGTGTTTTTTTCTCTCTCTCAGTGTGTGAGTCTCTCTCAGTCTGTGTGTCTCTGTCATTGTGAATGTGTCTGATTCTTAGCATGCGTGTGTGTGTGTCTCTCTCTGTATTTGTATGTCTCTCAGTGTGTGGGTCTCTCAGTGTGTGTGTCTCTGAGTGTGTGTGTCAGTCTCAGTTTGCATGTCTCTGTGTGTCTCTGTGTGTCTCTCAGTGTGTTATTATCTCTCTCTCAATGTGTGAGTCTCGCAGTGTGTGTTTTCTCTGTATGTTGTGTGTTCACGCTTTCACAGTGTGTGTCTTTCTCAAGT
>NW_011478025.1:0-1693 GCF_000754665.1 Bison bison bison | reverse complement strand
TCTGTGTGTGTCTCTCAGTGTGTGTGTTTCTCAGTGTGTTTTTTTCTCTCTCTCAGTCTGTGAGTCTCTCTCAGTCTGTGTGTCTCTCTCATTGTGAGTGTTTCTGGTTCTTAGCGTGTGTGTGTGTCTCTCTCTGTATGTGTATGTCTCTCTGTGTGTATGTCTCTCAGTGTGTGTGTCTCTGTGTGTGTCAATCTCAGTTTGCATGTCTCTGTGTGTCCTGTGTGTGTCTCTCAGTGTGTTATTGTCTCTCTCTCAGTGTGTGTGTCTCACAGTGTGTGTGTTTCTCTGTATGTTGTGTGTTCACTCTTTCACAGTGTGTGTCTTTCCATGTGTGTGTCTTTCTCAGTGTGAGTATGTGTTTGTCTGTCTCTCTCAGTGTGCATGGCTAACTCTTAGCGTGTGTGTGTCCCTTTCAGTGTGTGTGTTTCTCTCTGTGACTCTCACAGTGTCTCTGTTTGTGTGTCTCCCAGTGTGTCTCTCTCTCCATGTGTGTGTTTCTGTCTCATTGTGTGTCTGCCTCTGTGTTGTGGGTCTCTTCTTAGTGTCTGTCTGCTGCTCAATGTGTGTGTCTCTCCATCTAAGTTGTGTGTGTGTCTCTCTCAGTGTGTGAGTGTGTGTCTCGCTCTCCTTGTTTAAGTTTCACTCCCTTAGTGTGTGTGTGTGTGTGTGTGTGTGTGTGTGTGTGTGTCTAGCTCTGAGGAGTGTGTGTCTCTTCCTGGATGAGGGTGTCTCTCTCAGTGTGTGTGTCCCTCTCAGTTTGCATGTCTCTCTGTGTCTGTGTGTCTGTCTCTGTGTGTGTGTATCTCACTCTCAGGAGCATTGTCTCTTCCTGGATGAGGGTGTCTCCCTCTGTGTGTGTGTCTAGATCTCAGGAGTGTGTGTCTCTTCCTGGATGAGGGTGTCTCTCTCAGTGTGTGTGTCCCTCTCAGTTTGCATGTCTCTCTGTGTGTCCTGTGTGTGTCTCTCAGTGTGATTTTGTCTCTCTCTGAGCCTGTGTGTCTCGCAGTGTGTATATTTCTCTGTATGCTGTGTGTTCACTCTTTCACAGTGTGAGTCTTTCTCATGTGTGTGTCTTTCTCAGTGTGTGTGTGTATGTTTGTCTGTCTCTGTCAGGGTGCATGGCTAACTCTCAATGTGTGTGTGTCCCTTTCAGTGTGTGTGTCTCTGTTTGTGTGTCTCCCAGTGTGGCTCTCTCTCCATGTGTTTGTTTCTGTCTCATTGTGTGTCTACCTCAGTGTTGTGGATCTCTTCTTAGTCTGTGTGTTGCTCAGTGTGTGTGTCACTCCCTCTAAGTTGTGTGTGTGTGTCTCTCTCTTAGTGTTTGTGTGTCTCTCTCAGTGTGTGAGTGTGTGTCTCTCTCTCCTTGTTTAAGTTTGTCTCCCTCAGTTTGTTTGTGTATATCTCACTCTCTGGAGTGTGTGTTTCTTCTTGGATGAGGATGTCTCTCTCAGTGTTTGTGTCCCTCTCAGTTTGCATGTCGCTATGTGTCTCTGTCTGTGTCTCTCTGTGTACTTTTGTCTCTCTCTCAGTGTTTGTGTGTCTCTCTCAGTATGTGAGTGTGTGTCTCGCTCTCCTTGTTTAAGTTTCACTCCCTCAGTGTGTGTGTGTGTGTCTAGATCTCAGGAGTGTGTGTCTCTTCCTGGATGAGGGTGTCTCTCTCAGTGTGTGCGTCCCTCTCAGTTTGCATGTC
>NW_011478024.1:15753-17664 GCF_000754665.1 Bison bison bison | reverse complement strand
GTAGCCTTTCCCTTCTCCAGGGGATCTTCCCAACCCAGGGATCAAACCCAGGTCTCCCACATTATAGGCAGATTCTTTACCAGCTCAGCCACAAGGGAAGCCCAAGAATACTCTGGAGTGGGTAGCCTATCCCTTCTCCAGCAGATCTTCCCAACTCAGGAATTGAACCAGGGTCTCCTGCATTGCAGGTGTATTCTTTTCCAACTGAGCTATAAGGGAAAGACCCGGTACAGCCAAATAAAGAAATATATTTTTTTAAAAAAGGAAACAAGGAAGATAGAGACATCTTATAAACATCTACCATATTACAGAAAGAAAAAAGAATGAGGAAGAGGCAATATTCAAAGAGATAATAGCTATGAATATTTCAAAACTGTTATATAAATGAATCCTCAGATACAGAAACCACAATAAATTTCAAGTAAGATAAAATCTAACAATTCATCACAGTGATACTGTACAATAGCAGAGACAAAGAAAATAATTAAGCTGCTGGGGGGAAAGACAGAATGCACACACAAAAATAATTAAAAAGTAAATGGACAGTGAACTATACAAGAGTAATAGTAATAACTAGAAAATAATGCGATAATATCTTAAAAGCACTGAGGTCAAATAACTGTTAGCCTAGAGTTATGTATCCAGAAAATGATCTTCAGGCAAATTATAAATTTTCAGACAAAGGAAGCTAAAAGTTTGGTGATCAACAGATACGTACTAATGAGGATTTCACAGAAGATAATCCAGGAAAAAAGAAAATATTCCCAGAATCGAAGCAAAAGATAATAATGATTATACTGAGCACATGAATTCCAGAACGAGGCAAACCATGGATTTATACCAAAGATAAGTACTTTTGTGAAGAAAATAATGAACATTATAGATAATTAGAATTTAAATCAAACTAAAGGAGAAAATGAAGTAAAAAATGGGGAGAACATCAATCTAAAAACAAGGCTATGACATTATAAAATAAATGTGGTGGTTAATTCATTTCAACTTTATTAAGAATTGTTCATCCCATACAGAGCATTTTGTCACAATATTCTGTCCTTATATAGAAAATACTGACATCCTGCCCTACCAATACTAGAACATGCCCTGTGAGTTATTTCACATGGAAGGATGGATTTGCATAGAGATCACCATACTTTTTTATTCAATACTCTCTGGTGACAAGTGACCCCCGTTTACAAGGAATATGACTAGTGCTAATGAGGGCTACAGTGTCCCGCTAAGCAACAAAGCAAAGCTAACCAAGCATTCTCTGAGAAAAATTGGCTCAATTAGGTGAAATTCCAGCAGCTCCACTATAGTTTCAGATTGCTTTTATCAGAGAAACTGCATTCCACTTCAGCCTGCTGACTGAGAGGACCTGAAGCACATTGAAGATTATTCCGCCAGACTAAAACTATGAGAGAGAATAAGCAAACACATACAGGAAACCTTTCTTCCTCATCCTTACTTGATGAGTTGGCTCAATTAATGCAATCAACTTGTAAACACCAAGCGGCCCAGTACTGAGAGTGAACAGATCACTAATTGTCAATAAGTGTGGACAACTTATGACCCAATTAGCTGCATACAAGGAGAATGAGAAGCTTGGGACCTATTAAAAATTGATAGCTCAAAGATAGCCACTCTTGAGGAAATCTCAAAGGGAGGAGGAATATTGTTAGGTTCATGAAGCATCCCAGCACTCTCATCCCATATCATTTACCACCTCCAATTGGCTGACTTAGATTCACAGGGAAAGTAAAAGTGAAAGTGAAGTCACTCAGTCATGTCTGACCCTTTGCAACCCCGTGGACTGTAGCCTACCAGGATCCTCTATCCATGAGATTTTCCAGGCAAGAATACTGGAGTGGGTTGCCATTTACTTCTCCAGGACATCTTGCTGACCCAGGGACT
>NW_011478024.1:12363-13033 GCF_000754665.1 Bison bison bison | reverse complement strand
GACAGGTTGGAGAAGACTCTTGAGAGTCCGTTGGACTGCAAGGAGATCCAAGGAGTCCATTCTAAAGGAGATCAATCCTGGGTGTTCATTGGAAGGACTGATGCTGAGGCTGAAACTCTAATACTTTGGCCACCTCATTCGAAGAATTGACTCATTGGAAAAGACCCTGATGCTGGGAGGGACTGGGGGCAGGAGGAGAAGGGGACGACAGAGGATGAGTTGGTTGGATGGCATTACCAACTCGATGCACATGAGTTTGGGTGAGCTCTGGGAGTTGTTGATGGACAGGGAGGCCTGGCGTGCTGCAATTCATGGGGTCGCAAAGAGTCAGACACGACTGAGTGACTGAACTGAACTGACAAATACATACATGATAAAATGACAATGCCTTACTTTGCAAATTCTATTCCATTTATCATCTCATTTTATTCCAGCATGTACCCACTGGAGTAAGGAAGTTTTTACTCTTCTTATTTTAAAGATAAAGAAACTAAGGAACAAAAAGATAAGTGACTAGACCAGGATTACATGGTTTATCAGCAGTGAGCCCTTAATTCCCATTCCACTACTTTATTGAGTATGACTGTTAAGAACTTAGGTTCTAAATTCATACTACCTGGGTTTGAATCTCTGCTCTGTCACTTGTTACCCTTGTAAGATCGGACATATT
>NW_011478024.1:11165-12263 GCF_000754665.1 Bison bison bison | reverse complement strand
AACTTAAATTCTCTGAGCATGTTTTAGGTTTTTTGGAATGTATATGTGTGAAAACTAGGTTGCCCATGAAGATTAAAATGTGATAAAACATATAAAGTAAACTACATATAGTAAATCCTCTGTGTGTAATTGATTTATGAAGCATTTTGAACTGAGTCATTCTAATTTTCTCCAATCACTGCTTTCCTTAACCCTATAGAAATAGCTTTTCTGGTCCCTTACTGCCTCCAGGGCATGTTTCAAAAATACTCAGTCATTTTCAGATATTACATGTCAATCCACTTTTAAACTTTATTGTCATAGTCAATTTAATTTAATCCCTTCCTCACCCCTGCCACTAACCTCTACCCCCCAGGCTGGCCAGCTTATGGCCCCAGGACTCACAGTGAGAAGTGGGAATAAGGAATGGGCTTCACTTATACTCCCCCTTCCTTTCCAGCATCAAGGGGTAAGGGAATTAAAAGTCTGGTTCTGGGATTCCTCCTCCCTCTGTCTATTCAATGCCTCAATTCTATGGTGTTGGAATACTCAAAGGCAAATACTGGAGGAAATACAAATGTCTTTTCTTAACTGCCCATGACTATAGTCCCCACTTTGCAAGTTGTCACCATTTTTCTGGCTAATGCTTACTGACCATGGATTCTCTATCAGGCATCAAATGTGACGCATGAGATTTTAGGGAAACGGTACAAAAGACTACTGCACAGTTCCCTAATGTGAATAATTCCCACCCACTGTAGAGTAACCTGTGTAAGTTTAGACATTCAGTTGTATCTGACTCTTGTGACCCTAGGGACTGAATGTAGCCTGCTTGGCTCCTCTGTCCATGGGATTTTCCAGTCAAGAATACTGGAGTGGGTAGCCATTCCCTATCCCAGGGGATCTTCCCAATCCAGGAATCAAACCCATATTTCTTGCATCTCCTGAATTTGCAGGCGGACTCTACCCATGTGCCACTTGGGAAGCTTAAGAGTAACCTACAGCCCTGTTAACGAGTAGCCCTCTCAGATTGTATATCAGCAAGAGAGCTCAGGTCTCTTCTGCAGTGACCAGCTGACCCATGGGAAATTCATGCATCCCTGCCACAACGACCCATGA
>NW_011478024.1:7749-9850 GCF_000754665.1 Bison bison bison | reverse complement strand
GAAGGACTACAGGAAAAGCTGTATCATCAGGAAAAGACCCAGCTTTCAATTCAAGCAAAAAGAGGAAAGAGCTTTCAGAAAAGCAGTTGAAGATATAGGAGGATTTTCTGATGACTAACCATGAATTCCAGAGGGCTCAGTGAAAGGCAGCTGGGGAGGCATAGACTACAGGCTCAGAAAAGGGGTTTGTGAAAGAATGTGTAGTTTAGAATTGGGTAGACAAAGGATCACCTGGTCATCTTCTGATAATTAAAAGAGATAACATAATTAGATCAGTGCCAGTGTTCTCAATGCAGATGGGGCTTTGGGAGGGGGTGGTTGGTATTGGTGGTGGTAAGCTGTTAATTTATATGAGGAAATAAAGGAAAAACAGGCTTCTTACCAGAAACATCCAGGGTTTAGGGGTACACATTTGAGTCTTGTTCACAAATGTATCAAGTTCAACAGAGGAACAGTTTTACTCTGAGTAGTCAGAAGGCATCTAGGCTCCCTAGTGACTGCAGCCAACAAGGGACCAAGTAGGGGTGGCCTTACCTCAAGCATAGAGGGTTCTTTCCTATTTTAGCCAATGTAAATCAATGAAGAGACTGCCTGACTCCAAAAACACAGAGTTCATCTTGACCCCTCCCAAAATGCCAACAGAGAAGTGAGTTTACTTTGAGCCTGTAAGCACCCAGTGAACTCCAAGCCATTATTTAAAAATCATCACAAGTCACACACATTTTTGAAATTCTAAAGGTCAAAGACAACTGCTGCTCAATTAAAGATATAAAACTGCTTCCCTACTGGGACTTCCAATTTAAGCAATCCAGTCATTATCCAGTACTTTGTCTATAAAAGCACAAAAGAATGATCCTTTTTACCACCCAGTATACCTCATTTTGGGCTTCTCTTGTGGCTCAGCTGGTAAAGAATCTGCCTGTAATGCAGGAGACCTGAGTTCAATCCCTGGGTTGGGAAGATCCCCTGGAGAAGGGAAAGGCTACCCACTCCAGTATTCTGGCCTGGAGAATTCCACGGACTGTATAGTCCATGGTGTTGCAAAGAGTTGGACATGACTGAGCGATTTTCACTTTCACTTTTATACCTCATTTTAATGCAAAGCTACCTTTTTGAATTCTTAAGCTAGTTCACATTAGATATGAGGGTACTTATTTTCACTTTGAAAACACTAGATAGTTCTGTAATTTTCCAACTCTGTTACAAATCCTATAAACATAATCACATCATTGAACAGACAGAAAGATCAAATATTTACCCCAAGGTCAGGACTGTAGGGGGAAGAAGAAATTGTTCCTATTGGCTTAACACGAAACTTTGGTAAGAACATACATTTCTACCTATGATAAAATCTGGTAAGAATATATATTTCTACCTAGGATAAAGGGTTTTATTGGATTACTGCAATAATCTACAGTTCAAATTAGGTTCAAAATATGTCCAGAGATGGACATACTTTATAAATTTATAAACATACTTTATAAATTTCTTTCTTTAAGATGACATATTTTTCTTATAGTTAATTAAAACACTTATTTTATTATTTTTAAAAAAGTACTTTGAATTCACAATAAGCTAAGGGGCATGTTGGACATGATCTAAGAAATAGAAAAGCAATTCTGGTTTTTGTACAATTCCCTATTTAATCTTACTGTCTGCTAAATTGTGTATTTTAAAATTAAAAAAATATATAATAGCTTAAAAGGCTTTTGAGAACTGAGAATGTATAACTCCTTAGCCAATTTTTATGGAGACAATATGCCTAACTGAATTCTGTGTGTACATGTGAGTGTGTTCAGTCATGTCTGACTCTTTGCAATCCTTTGGACTGTAGCCCACCAGGCTCCTCTGTTCACAGGTTTTTTTCAAGCAAGAATACTAGAGTGAGTTGCCATGCCCTCCTCCAGGGGATTTTCCCAACCCAGGTATCGAACACACATCTCCTGTGTCTCCTGTATTGCAGACCAATTATTTACTGTCTGAGCCATTGGAGAAGCCAAATTGAGTTCTCTAAGACTGTTTAAAGTAAGAGATGGGGATTCCCTGGTGGTCTGGTGGTTAAGACTTTGCCTTCCAATGCAGGGAGTACAGGTTTGCTCCC
>NW_011478024.1:6644-7625 GCF_000754665.1 Bison bison bison | reverse complement strand
GGTTCACATCAAAAAAATCTTTAAAAAAATAAAAAATAAAGTGATGATGACAATCAACCAACAAATATTTACTGATCAGGTACTATAAAACCAGGTATCTTCTGAGAGAGATGGAGTCAAAGAGATTTAAGATGGCACCTACTTCAAGAAGTACATCATGTGGCTGGGGCACTGAGAGGTGATTAGGACAAACACACCAAATCAAAGACCAAGACAAGTCAGCATATGCTAAGTTTCAAATGACAGGCCCAGAGAGGAACTGCTTTACCTGATGAATGGAAGCAAGATTACTAAGGGCTGGGGTGGTCAGAGAAGACTTCTGGACCAGAAGAAACCAGTGGAATCTTGAAGAATAGTTAAGATTCAGAGAAACTAAGAGGAGGGTAATAGTAGTCAAGAGGGGAAGAGGCATGAGAAAAATCAAGGGCTGACAATATATTTGGCATTCATGAGGCACAGTGAAAATATGACTGTGGCAAATTCTAGTAATTCAGATATTAAAAATCTTAACTAATCACAACTTTGCAAATGATGCTTTCCTATGTAAATGTTCAAGGTGACATTTACAAAAAACAATTCAAGTCTAAAGTCAGTAGCTTTCATAAACCAAAATCAATAAATTTAGAATACCTTCAATATGCTTTGAACTGGGTCCTGTAAGTTGTGAATGTTAATAGGATCTTTTGTTTCTGGGAGTTTATTACATGATGTAGAGTTAGCCTGAAATTAAAATTTTCATTACTTCATTCTGCTTATTAGCACCCATTTATATTAATCTGTAACATGTGCTATATTTAAAAGTTAACTATATTTATTTTTTTACAAGGAATTCTTTTTATTTTCTTTTTTTTATATTTATATTTTAACTTTACAATATTTAACTTATATTTTAACTTTACAATATTGTATTGGTTTTGCCATATATCAACATGAATCCACCACATGTATACACGTGTTCCCCATCCTGAACCCTCCTCCCTC
>NW_011478024.1:3064-6359 GCF_000754665.1 Bison bison bison | reverse complement strand
ATAGAAAATAGTAACTTATTCATATGTTATTATTAGGACATATGTATGCCTGTGGCTAATTCATGCTGATATATGGCAGATGCCAACACAATATTGTAAAGCACTTATCCTCCAATAAAATAAGAAAAAAATAATAGCTTATTCAAAGACATAATGGAGAAGATAGACTAAAGTCTATCTGTTCTACCTGTACCACGGGCAGGGGATCTAGAGCTGTCTCTGTTACTCTTTTTCTTTACCCCTACAGTGGCCCTAAGACATTTTTTCAGAACCACAGGGTTCCAGGGAACACAATTTGAAAACCACAGAGTCCTAAATGCTCTCTAAGGGCCCCTGTGATTCTAAATTTCTCCCATTCTAAGGAAATACCTTCAAAAGATTGTCAATACATATTAATATGTGGTTTACATTTTAATAACAATATTTGGACTAAATGCTAACTCCCAAATCTACAAACATTTTGGCAAAATTCATTACGTGTATGGATTGTCATATTTCCTCAGAAACTGCATAAAGGAAGGATTGCACAGGACAGAAAGTCAGTATTTGACACTGCTTACCTTCCCTTTTGGCATCTTTGGACCTGACAGCCCAGAGCACACTGCCTCTCACCCCGCATCTCATCCCAACAGAGGTGGTTCGCTAGAGCCTATCTACCCTAGACAACAATTCATTCCCCATAACTCTCTTTTATCCCCAAATATCCTTGTCCTAGATCATAGTTCCTTTAGGAACTACTGTCTGACTGACGGTAATTAAATTTACTTGAACACCGCCTGCTAATATGACAGTGGATGTTGTTGATTAATGAATGCTTTGCTCCATCCAACTACTATATTTCCAGACTAAATACAATATTGCCATTGTGAGGATTTGGGGAGCTACTGTTAGTAGAGGAGATGATTTTAGAGAGGTAGGTCATCAATAACCCTCAAATCACAATGGGATTCTTGAAACCCTGATGCTGGCAAAGATTGAAGGCAGGAGGAGAAGAGGGCAGCAGAGGCTGAGATGGTTGGATGGCATCACCGACTCAGTGAACATGAGTTTATACAAACTCTGGTAGATAATGAAGGATGGGGAAGCCAGGTGTGCTGCAGTTCATGGGGTCGTAAAGAGTTGGACATGACTGAGCAATGGAACAAATCATAATATGTTGGTGATGATCTGCTTTTCTTATGCATAGAGGATCCTGTTTACTAATTAAAATGACTGGACCTTCTAGCAAAAATTATGATGTCTTATTTTTGTATCAGTTGATTTTATTGTTCATATATATTTATGAACACCATTATCCATAATAGCTTTCACTTATTTTTTATCAAGAACTTGATACTACCTCCCTCTGTTACTAGTTCAAACATCTAATTTTCCTTCAGGAAATCCATCTAGTGAGGAAATAAGGGCCTGGGGTATAGAAAAGAGCACAGAATTTCCCAATCAGGTACTGGATGCCAAAATGGTTTATAATGAGGAATCTGAAACATTGTGTCAGATTACAAAGTCTTCTGAAACATACATAAGCTTTTCTCTTCAGCTGGTATGGACTAAAGTTACGAATTATGTCATTCCCTCTACACAGAATCTAAATGAGACTGAATGAAGGTGGTCCAGAGAAATCTTGGCTATCAAAGGAACTCATCTTGAAGCTTAATTTCGGGTGGGACCAACGTACACCTAGATAATTTTAACCACAGGAATTCCCATTTCCTCCTAGCCCACACTCTTTTTTGGAGATAGCTTTAATGCTTAAACATTTTTTCATCAAACCTTGTACATTTACACATGTAAAGTACACATTTTCCCTACCAAAATCATTCTTTTGGGAGCTAACCACTATATTACTCTATTATTTGATATGCAAATGTTCTGGGTTATTGGTTATCTTAGAATAGTTTCTTTCAAAACTTGACAAAGATGTCATCTTTATAAAGAAATTCACTTATCAAACTATCACATTAAGAAGTATTGTGTGATTTCACAAAAACCATAATACAGCAAAAACAATATAACAGCTGCCCTGACATGAAGGGCAGATTCTGAAAGAGAACCAGACACAAAGCTCAGTGGCGACCTGAGAAACTATTTCAAAACCAAGCCCAAGGAAGCATGGCTTTGTGTTGATGAGTATCACAAACACCTCAGGTACCACTTATTTTGAAATTACTGCCACCTCCCATTGAAGTGCTTTCTTGGAAATAATGAGGTATTGATATGCTTTTTTTAATCATGCTGCATTTAAAAACTCCACCAAAATACCCTTCCTCGCAAATAATAATGACAGAAAAATCTCAAGGAAAACACATGCTTAGAAGTTCTGTTTTGTGTTCAATTTCATACCAAATGAATTTATACAGACAGAAATGAAGTATGAGATGTGTCAGAAGTAGAGGATTCAAATGTTACTGCTTAAATGGAAGAAGGACGGAAAGAGAGAGACAGACATATGGACAGGTGTTAGACTACTCTCATGGTTTAGGGTTTTGAATATGGAACAAATAAATCTTGTCAATGACTTGCTGGCATTCCTCCAGAATGGCCTTGTGGATCAACCTCATTGCTAGTGATCTGGGCAAACTGCTGTATTCTGCCACTGTTGCATAGCATATGTACATGAATGAAGAAGAGCTTTCTAAAATAGCAAACTTCTAAGTAAGCCCCTTAGTTACTAATAATAATAACTAAGAATGCTGTCACATGAGAAATCTGACAGGTTCATCAAAGCAAAGATGGTTTTCCAAGAACACTCACACACAGGCATTTAAAGAATCTCAGGTACTAAATAATCAGCCTGACATTCTATCATCTATGGGACTAGAAACAGAAAAGAGAACTGAGATGATCCAACTAATATAAAAGAGATTCAGATAAACAGAAACCAATCCTCAGAGGTAGCTAATAATTTTGCAAAGATTCCTCATGTTGTGTTTTTTTTTATAAGGATATGATAGATTCTTATTTTTTAATAAGGATATGATAGATTCTCCTATTTAATAGGAGAAACTACTTCAACAGAAGAGAATACAGATACAAGGAGAGGAAAGTTGCTATTGAACAAACAAATGGGACAGTGTTCATTTAAAGGAAAACTTGAAGGGATGGCTCTCTGGTGCCTCTGATCATGTCTCATTCCCGTACTTATGATCCCCTCTACTCTGATCTCAGCTTATCTAAATCCTCCTTATCCACAGGGACTTCCTCAAGGTCTACCTCCTCCACAATTCATTCACTCTAACTCACAGTGGTAAAAGTTTTCTACAAACTGCTACTGAAGTAGAGAAATAACGTGTAACAT
>NW_011478024.1:0-1448 GCF_000754665.1 Bison bison bison | reverse complement strand
ATCAACATTTCATATTTAATTGTATTCATGAACTCAATTGCATCCTGAATTTGAAGGATAAGAAAATACAGCCAAAAGAGCATAATACTTCTAGGAATTTACACCTTTTAAGATGTATTCCACAACTGCAGTCACTTCAGATATAACAGCATCCCTGTATCACGCACAAAGTCATGTTTTTAAAACCTTCCTTAAAGCCATCAATATGAACCAGGCTATATAACTATATCAAAATGGTCATCCTCTTAATAATAAGAGAAATATCAATTAAAACAGATGCTGCTTTTGCTCATAAAATTATCAAAAATATTTTAAAATTATATTACAGTTTAGAAGAGGGAAAATGCAGGGAAATTTCCTTAATCACTAACAGTTTGAACATAAGATGTTATAATCCTCCTGGAGAGTAATTTTTAAATAAGTAACACAAACATTTACTAAATTTACATATTCTACTAGCTATTTCACAGCATTTAATTCAGCAATGCTATTGTGGGAGACAATATTTGGTTTTCCACTACTTTCAAGCAAACAGGAGCACCAACTTCCCCCACCTCTTTGAGGTTAAATGTGTCCACATGACTAGTTCTGCCCAGTGAACCGTGAGCACCTCTGTTTCATTTCTATGCAAAAGCACTTAAGAGCCAGTAAGCAATTTACAATATTCTCACTCCTTACCAAGGTATTCATGAGAGCGCATGGTGAGAGGGTGTCAGAAAATGAAGGAATCTCAGTAAACTGGGGTCTCTACTTAATAATCAGAACTCTCCTGTTAACTTTTAATGTAGATGTAATCTGAGCAAGAAATAAACCATTGTTGTTTTAAGCTAGAAAGATTTTCAAGTGTTTGTTATCACAACATAACCAACCCTATCTTAACTGATAGAGTAGTTTGTCCTAAAAAATAAGTATAAAGGTACATAAGCAAAATTTTTAAATAATGCTAGAAATCTGGAAGCAATTGAAAAGCCCCATAAAATAGAATCTTTAAATTACATATAATAAATACTATGTAACCATTTAAAATGAGATTGTATACATATATCAGGTTGGCCAAAAATTTCATCTGTGTTTTTCTATAACATCCAACCAAAAACCTGAATGACCTGATATTTATTGACAAGGAAAGATATTCTTGATGTAACACTAAGTGAAAAAAGTAGGTTATAAAGACATGCACAGTTTGATCCAATTTTGTTGCTACACATATACACACTCTATGTACACATATCAAAATGTTAATATTCTCTGATGAACTTACAGTGATTTTTTTTCCTATTTCTGCTTGTCTGAGCTCTCTAACTGTACATGCATTACTTATGTAATAAGAAAAACAGTAATTTTTAAATTGAGCCAGGATGTAAGTCTCAGTTATACAAGATAAACCCTGGAGACTTACTGTACAACATACTGACTATAGTTAACAACATTGTCTTATATACTAAAAA
>NW_011478023.1:13423-14727 GCF_000754665.1 Bison bison bison | reverse complement strand
AAAAGTGAAAGAGGAGAGTCAAAAAGTTGGCTTAAAGCTCAACATTCAGAAAACGAAGATCATGGCATCTGGTTCCATCACTTCATGGGAAATAGATGGGGAAACAGTGGAAACGGTGTCAGACTTTATTGTTGGGGGCTCCAAAATCACTGCAGATGGTGACTGCAGCCATGAAATTAAAAGACACTTGTTCCTTGGAAGAAAAGTTATAACTAACCTAGATAGTATATTGAAAAGCAGAGACGTTACTTTGCCAACAAAGGTCCATCTAGTCAGAGCTATGGTGTTTCCAGTGGTCATGTATGGATGTGAGAGTTGGACTGTGAAGAAAGCTGAGCACCGAAGAATTGATGCTTTTGAACTGTGGTGTTGGAGAAGACTCCTGAGAGTCCCTTGGACTGCAAGGAGATCCAACCAGTCCATTCTGAAGGAGATCATCCCTGGGTGTTATTTGGAAGGAATGATGTTAAAGCTGAAGCTCCAGTACTTTGGCCACCTCATGCGAAGACTTGAGTCATTGGAAAAGACTCTGATGTTGGGAGGGATTGGGGGAAGGAGGAAAAGGGGATGACAGAGGACGAGATGGCTGGATGGCATCACCAACTCGATGGATCTGAGTTTGAGTGAACTCCAGGAGTTGGTGATGGACAGGGAGGCCTGGCATGCTGCGATTCATGGGGTCGCAGAGTCGGACCACACTGAGCGACTAAACTGAACTGAACTGCACTGCACTGCTTGCTCATGGTAATGTTTTTATAAAGGACTGTTAACTTTTAATACGGTTCACTAAGTAGCACTATCTAATCAAATCAATAGGCTTCATATCCACTAATAGAAAGGTATCCCACTTTTTAAAATACTCAATCTAATTTTGATTTTTATTAGTTCTACTGTCAACTTCTAGAATTTTCAACTCCATTAAAATAACAACCCATGCTTTAAAACTTATTTCTTTCTAATTTAGAAGAACATGTAGAGCTAAATATTAGCATGTTATGATTTCCACTTTTCTGTTTTCACTCAACATATTGTTGGCTCACCAATTCACTCGGTCACTAGATGAGTTGACATTATTTTTATAACTTTCCTTCATGATGCTTAGCTTTCCCTTTGAACTCTCATTAACATTTACTCTTTTAGTTCTAAAAGGAGGTAAACATGCCAGCTTTCTGAGAAAGATTTGTTTGGTTGAAGTGGAAGTTTCCTCACTTTTTAATCCAAGAGTTATACTTTGAGAAAATGTAACAAGACATAAAAATAAGCATTATTGAAAATACCTGGTTATTCAATCTATATTTCAGATG
>NW_011478023.1:9944-10703 GCF_000754665.1 Bison bison bison | reverse complement strand
TTTTTAAAAGACACTGGACACTGGGTAATTAAAACCAGTCATCTCTGAACAATTAGAAACAAATGAGAACCAATGAGGTGAGCCCTACAGTTGCCCCAGCTTACTCTCTGAATAGAGTTCCAAGCTATGACAAAGGACAAGGGCAGAAAACAGGGCGTCTTCTTTAGATGAGGAGATGGAGCTGGGTATCGAAGGGAACCAAAGTAGCTAGAGTCACAAGGCAGAGCATCAGAGAGGGGACAGATATACAGAGAATAAACATTGGAGATCTGCAGAGAGCACCCTTCCAGTTTCCAGTTAAATCCTAACCAGTTCCCATATGACAAGTGAAAATGAAAGTGAAAGTCACTTAGTTGTGTCCAACTCTTTGCGACCCCATGGACTATATAGTCCATGGATTTCTAGGCCAGAATACTGGATTGGGTAGACTTTCCCTTCTCCAGGGGATCTTTCCAACCCAGGGATCAAATCCAGGTCTCCTGCATTGCAGGCAGATTCTTTACCAGCTGAGCCACAAGGGAAGCACAAGAATACTGGAGTAGGTAGCCTATCCTTTCTCCAGCAGATCTTCCCGACCCAGGAATCAAACTGGGGTCTCCTGCATTACAGGTGGATTCTTTACCAACTGAGCTACCAGGGAAGCACAACAACAAGAAACTACCAATGTCAAGGGAAAGAACTATACACAGTAATTAAAGCAGACAATCACCGGAGCTCACATATGGCTGGGGGAGGACCCGCTCCTGCCAGACCCCACGG
>NW_011478023.1:7657-9844 GCF_000754665.1 Bison bison bison | reverse complement strand
TGGCTGGGAGAGTACCCGTTCCTGCCAGACACAGTGGAAAACATCATACAAAAACATCAGAGCGAGTATTCAGATGGGTTTTGCTTCAGTAGTGAGGAAAATTTAGCCCTAGATTTTAGGTTGTTCTGCTCAAAACTCAAAGTATATGAGTAATACACTCCAAAGATCAAACTATTTCCAAGCAAAAATAACTATGTTTCAGTACAAAGGTCAACAATATTTATCTGCACAAATATATCAAACACTCAACAAGTTAAAATTCACATCTGGTATCTAATCAAAAATTACCAGTCATCCAAAGAAGCAGGAAAATAACACTCATAGAAAGGAGAAAAAATAATTGGAATTGACCGAAAATAGACAGAGATGATAGTACAGGTAGACAAGAAACATTATAACTGTTATTGTAACTGTATTCCATATTTCCCAGAAGGTAAAGATTGAATGTTGAGGTCTGTTAAGATATTAACACGGAAAATGTTAAAATTCTCAAACCACATTTCAGCATTGTATTGAATCACACAAGACAACAATGTATGAGGTTAAAATTATACACTAGATGAGATAAACCACAGACTAGATAAGCTAAAAAATAGATTGGTCCATTTGACAATAGGAATTATTTAAAATGAATTACAGAGAAAATAAGACTGAAAATAAAAAGAACAGAACATCAGTGAGTGGCATAATATACGCTATCAGAGTCCCTGAAAAGGGCAAGGAGCAGAAAAATATTATTTTTAAGTAACACCTTTAAAATTTCTAAATTTGATTAAAACTATGAACACACAAATCCAAGAAGCTTAACAGACCACAAGAATAAGAAACATGAAGAAAACTATACCAAGGAATATCATAAACCCATTGCTCAATTCCCAAAAACACTCCCTAATAAACCTTCTGTATCCATTGCTGAGTGAGATGACAAGCTGAAATATATACCAATATCCATATCAAAACAACCACTCTCTGTGGAGTAGAAGGTGGGTATATATTTACCTACAATACACCTCTATAGTGCCTCATTTTTTATAATGAGTATATATTATTTTTATAACAAAACAGATTAATATGTATAACTACCTTGGGACAGACATCTTTCAAAATGGCAAGAGGTTTATAAATCTCCCCCAAAATACCTTATATTTCTTTCTTTAAGTCAGAGACCTGGTGATGCTACATTGGCTCAAAATTCACTTTAGTGCTATTAAAAATATATTTTCTGTATGATGTCAGATTAGAAATCGATGAATTTCCTCTATCTGCAATGGTAATGCTGATGAGTATAAAGATTTGATTGATATACACATAATTACACAAAATTTTACAATATTAATTTTCTACATTTACATAGCTTACATATATATAGGGGTGTATAAATGGTTACTTTAATATCAAAAGGCATCTTTTCTATGCAAAAAATATTTGAAAAAGGAGAATTGTTAAGTTGAAAATGATATTACTTTTATGAACCCAGCATTTTGAAATGCCTGGACTATTTAATGTATTACCCCCTTTTCTTTGCTTTCATCTGTCTTAATCAATATTTTCTGGCATTCAAAAACTGGCCACAGTTCAAATCTCCTTGACTGAAAATTGCTACCTGAACAATTTGAACTAAAAAATATTGCAAAAGTACCTAAGATTTGGTGTAGTGAACCCAGTATTTCTTATACTTAAGCCATATACTTTATAACCTAAATTATAACCTCCACAATCCACTTTATCTACATAATCAAAAGACACAGCCAGTTGAAATTAAACTGTATGATGGTTATAATCCATATGTTGCACTTCCATTAACAAAACCCATAAAACAGTCAATAAGTACTGCCAATTTACTGTATTGTTTTGGCCTCTGGCCTATCTCAGAAGAAATTTTGTCAATAGAATATATAGAAATATTGCTACATCACCACAGACTGTCTTTAGGGAAACAGAACTGTAATTTTATAATGATGGATATTTCTAGTGACTACATTATTACCAAGTACACCACAAGTTCTCCTCCTGGACAAAATCCACACACTGCCCTAAAGCCACAGGACACCCTGCTGTAAGATGTTTCTCTGTATTCAAGATTCAATTACACTTTGCAGTTCATCAGATAAACCGGTTATGTCTAGACTCTCATCCTGACACAAAACGTTCCAAAATGATCATCATGACAAATTCTAGCATGTGCGG
>NW_011478023.1:4424-6442 GCF_000754665.1 Bison bison bison | reverse complement strand
CGCAGCAGCCAGGCTCCCTGTCCATCACCAATCCTGGAGTTCACTCAAACTCACGTCCATTGAGTCAGTGATGCCATCCAGCCATCTCATCCTCCATCGTCCCCTTCTCCTCCTGCCCCCAATCACTCCCAGCATCAGAGTCTTTTCATAGGGCATTATAAAATAAAAAAAAAATAGCAATAAAACACTGATTTTGGGTCCCCCTAGAACAATTGCACCAGTATCTTTGGAGGTGGGACCCTGACACTGGTATTTTTAAAAGCACCCAGGTGATTCTAATGTACTGACAAGCTGAAAAATACTATACAGTGCAAGTTTTAAAGTCTGTGGGCTCATGATCTACTGGGTCTGCCAGGGCCTGTCCAAACAGGCATTTGCCAGCATGAAACAAAAGCCATCCTGAAAATTCCTGCTTATTGAGTGACCTCATAGTACAGCTGTCTGTACAGTTCTCTGAGATCTATTCTTAAGATGCAATGGATTAGTTTTGAATATCTTGAGGATCTTCTCAGATCTCTACCTCCCCTTAGGAAATTTAAGTAATTTTAGGATCCAAATAATGTCACAATTCCCTACCGTTTTACTAGGAAAGGAATGGAATTCACATTATAAACTAAGCACTGGGGTCTGTGGATTTACATATCCCATTCCATTAACCCCTGCAACACCCTCTGCAACATACCAATTATTATTCCCATTTTTCACTGGAGAAAGGTGAGATGCTGAGTAAGTTACCAAAAGGTAAATAGATATTAAATGGCAGACCTGGAATTCTAACTCAGATCTCTCTGGTTCCAGTGGTGTCCTTTAGCACCTTACATTAAATTTTCTGGGATTTCCTTTTTTCAAGATGAATTTTCACCAAATTAAACAATTCAAAGTGATAGTTGTAAGGCTTTTTTTTTTTCTATTTTTCTTATTTTCTTCCAATATTTAATTATATATCTACATGTATTCTATCATGCATTCTATCAGGTATTACATTTAATGATTAACTGTATTTTCACCTTAAAAATATCTAAAACAGTATTTTGGTAGCATAAAAAGGCAGCTAATAATAGCCAAGAGAGATAGTCTCTATTACTAGCCTATAAATAATGGAGATGTAGACATAGAGGACAGACTTATGGACACAGGCAGGCGGGGAGGAAGGAGAGAGTGGGACAAATGGACAACATACACGCTACCATATGTAAAAGAGATAGCCAATGGGAATTTGCTGTGGGACGCAGGGAACTTAAACCTGGGCTCTGTAACAACTTAGACGGGTGGTAAAGGGTGGGAGGTGGGAGGGAAGTTCAAGAGGGAGGGGACATATGTACATCTATGGCTGATTCCTGTTGATGTATGGCAGAAACTGATATAATATTATAGAGCAATTATCCTTCTACTAAAAATAAATTTATAAAATAATTATATCTTTAATAAATAATGGCATTTTATAGTTGATCAAATGTTTTATATCCATCAGCCACAAAATGATCTTGGAAATGTTTGCATGGTTAATAATAATTTTGTTTTCCTATATTTTCAGTGCTAATACCCAAAACATGACTTAAGAATACATCTGAAGAATGTATTCCCTATAAAAAGGAATTGTACATTGCGTATGTCTTACAGGAATTTGAATCACTGGAGTCAGAGAGCTGTTAAATGAGAATCTAAAATACAGTGAGTCATAGTTGGCATTGTATCGTCTTGGTGAGGCTATAGTTGATTTTAATTTTCATTATATATATATATATTAATATTGTTAAGTTTTCCTGAAATGCATACTTCATAATTTGAATATTTAGAAAAATACAATAAGTAAAATTTATTTTAAATGGAAAGTACAGGTGATTTACAATATCATATCAGTTTCAGGTGTACAATAGTGATTCAATAGTTTTGTAGACTATTCTCCATTTAAAGTTATGGCTGGGCATACACACAGAGGAAACCAGAATTGAAAGAGACACGTGTACCCCAATGTTCATCGCAGCACTGTTTATAATAGCCAGGACGTGGAAGCAACC
>NW_011478023.1:3372-4324 GCF_000754665.1 Bison bison bison | reverse complement strand
AATATTGTAAAGTAATTAGCCTCCAATTAAAATAAATAAATTAAAATAAAATAAAATAAAAAATAAAATACCTAGTAAAAAATTAAAAAAAAATAAGTTATGGCTATCTTTTAAATAATGGCTGTATTCCCTATGCTGTACACTATATCCTTGTTGTTTATTTATTTTATACGTAGTAGTTCGTGTCTCAATGCCATACCCTTATTTTGCCTCCCCCTTGGTCTCCCCACAGTTAACCACTAGTATATTCTTTGAATCTGTGATTTTGTTTCTGTTTTTTTTAATACACATTCTTTTATTTTAATTTTTTAGATTCCACATATAAGAGAGAACATACTGCTAACATAGATAACATCTTTCTCTGTGTGACTTACTTCACTAAGCACAATATTTTTTAAAAGGCAATCTCACATGCTAACAACTACCATCTCCATCTTTATACACTGAGAAACAGACTGAGGCTAACCAGACCACAGAGGAGTTGTCATTTGGTCATTTTCCACCTCTGTTACAGTCATCAGCCCGCTTCCTATTCTGCTTTTTTCTATTACCCAACCACCAGATTTACCCTCTTGCCAATGCTTTTATGTCCTGGAAGGTGATTATTTCTTCAACATCTGGGCTGTAAATACTCTTCCTTCTAGGCTGCTGCAGATGTGTGCCTCCACCACTCACTGCACTGGCAGTGACCGTCTTTTAGAAGATTCCACAAAGTCTCCTCCCACCCAACCCCTCTGCCTCTTCACAGTTTATCTATCATCTAGTTTCTCCAAGAGAAGAAAACCATCAGGGCCCACACAGTTGATCATGGTACCTCTTAGGGCTGCAAGACAAAGTTGGAGATACGAACATAAGGGAAACACTCAGGCTTCTCTACTTATATTTGTGTTCCAGGTCCACAAAAATGGGGCAGGATGAAGTTGCCAGCCACCAAGGACTCTCTGCAGTCTCC
>NW_011478023.1:0-934 GCF_000754665.1 Bison bison bison | reverse complement strand
CCATACTCCACAACAATAGAAGTCACTGCAACCAGAAGCCCACGCACACACTGCAACTAGAGAGTAGCCATCCCTCGCCACAACTAGAGAAAAACCCCATTCAGCAATGAAGACCCAGCACATTCAAAAATAACATATACACAATGGAGTATTACTCAGCCATTACAAAGAATACATTTGAATCAGTTCTAATGAGGTGGATGAAACTGGAGCCTATTATACAGAGTGAAGTAAGCCAGAAAGAAAAACACCACTACAGTATACTAACATATATATATGGAATTTAGAAAGATGGTAAAGATAACCCTGTATACGAGACAGCAAAGGAGACTCAGATGTATAAAACAGTCTTTTGGACTCTGTGGGAGAGGGAGAGGGTGGGATGGCTTGGGAGAATGGTGCTGAAATATGTATATTATCATATATGAAACAAGTCGCCAGTCCAGGTTCGATGCACGATACTGGATGCTTGGGGCTGGTGCACTGGGACGATCCAGAGGGATGGTATGGGGAGGGAGGAGGGAGGAGGGAGGAAGGTTCAGGATGGGGAACACATGTATACCTGTGGCAGTTTCTTTTTGATATATGGCAAAACCAATACAATATTGTAAAGTTAAATAAAATAAAATTAAAAATAAATAAATAAATAAAATTATTGAAAAAGCACATTCATTATTTACTAAAACTGATCATTCTATGACTAGCATCCAGATCAAGATATAAAACATTGTCTGCAGCTCAGAATTCTTCTTTGTGTCCCTTCCCACATTTTAAGAACTTCTCCCAGTTTTCTTTCAGATTGTTCTTAAAAACTTATAGGACTGCTTCATGATTATGGATACACACATTATATTAGTTATATGTGTGTTCCAAATGTTTTTTCACACTCTGTGACTTTCATTTTCACTCTCTCAATGCTGTCTTTTGATATACA
>NW_011478022.1:19313-20377 GCF_000754665.1 Bison bison bison | reverse complement strand
ATGAAGTGATGGGGCCAGATGCCATGATCTTAGTTTTCTGAATGTTGAGCTTTAAGCCAACTTTTTCACTCTCCTCTTTCACTTTCATCAAGAGGCTCTTTAGTTCCTCTTCACTTTCTGCATAAGCGTGGTGTCATCTGCATATCTGAGGTTATTGATATTTCTCCTGGCAATCTTGATTCCAGTTGTGCTTCCTCCAGCCCAGCATTTCTCATGATGTACTATGCATATGTTTAGCCCTAGTAAATCATAAGCTACCAGGAACGAGAACCCAAGGAAGATATGCTTTAGAGTAAATCCACTGCTAAAGGAATATAGATGGTAGAAAGAGGCAGTGAGGAACATTTGGATAATTTTAGTATTGTTTTACACAAATGACAAGAGGGCTTGGGAAGGGAAAAGACTGAAATTCTCGTGGTCTCCTTGGAGTAGAACACTCTGCTGCCCATGTTCAAAAGAAAAGACAATTTCCATATGAGCATGTAGCAGTAGAGAGACAACTAGAGATATGTTAGTTTGAGATCCACTTGGCTGTCTTCGTAATTTAAATAATTCTAAGGTAGGCAGGAAGATGGAAGCTTCACCAAAGTCAGTAATAGTCAAGGATTAATGTAAACAAAATAGTATTTATGTTTATTTCATATATGGAGAATTTACTTAAAATACTGAAACACACTTATATGTAATAACAGTTGAATGCAGGATTCTCTATAATTAAACTGCACAGGCACACCTTGGAGATATTCCGGGTTTGGTTCCAGACCAGCGCAATAAAGCAAATATGACAATAAAGTAAATCACATGAATTTTATTTCCTAGTTCATATAAAGTTATGTTTTCACTATATTATAGTCTATTAAGTGCACAATATCGCGTCTAAAAAACAATGTACGTAACTTAACTAAGGAATACTTTCCTGCTAAAAATGCTAACCATCATCTGAGCCTTTATCAATATTCTTTTCGCTGGTGGAGGGTCTTGCCTTAATGCTGATGGCTGCTGACTGATCAGGGTAGAGGTTGCTGAAAGCTGAGATAGTGGTGGCAGTTTCTTAAAATAAGACA
>NW_011478022.1:17556-19213 GCF_000754665.1 Bison bison bison | reverse complement strand
TCTGTTAAAATTCTAGATTGCAGCAATTCAGTCACATCTTCAGGCTCAACTTTTAATTCTATTTCTGGTTACATTTGTGATTACTTCTTCCACTGAAATCTTGAACCCCTCAAAGTAATCAGGATGGTTGGAATCAACTTCTTCCAAACTTCTGTTAATGTTGATATTTTGACCTCTTTTCACAAGTCACAAGTGTTCTTAGTGGTATCTAGAATGGTGAATCCTTTCCTGAGATTTTCAATTTACTCTGCCAAGATCCATTAAAGGAACTGCTATCTATGATAGCTATAGCCATATGAAATATATTTCCTGAAAAAAATAAGACTTGAAATTCAAAACTACTTGACCATTGGGCTGCAGAATGAATACTGTGTTAGTTAGCAGGCATGAAAATACTCATCTCACTGTGCATCTTCATCAGAGCTCTTGAGTGATCAAGTGTATTGTGAATGAGCAGTAGAATTTAAAAAGGAATATTTTTCCTGTTATTTCCATTTATAGAGCACAGCCAGAGTAGATTTAGCACAATTCTTAAGGACCCTAGGATTTTTGAAATGATAATGAACATTGGCATCAACTTAAAATCACCAGCTGCATTAGCCCCTACCAAGACAGACAGCATACCATTTGAGGCTTTGAAGCCGGTATTGACTTCTCCTCTCTAGCTATGAAAAGACTCAGCTGGCATTTTCTTCCAATACAGGGCAGTTTTGTTTACACTGAGAATTCACTGTTTAGTGTAGCCACCTTCATTAATTATATGAGCTAGATCTTCTGGATAACTTGCTGCAGCTTCTACATCATCACTGGCTGCTTCATTTTGCACTTTTATGGTATGAGATGACTTCTTTTCTTAAACCTCATAAACCAACTTCTGCTAGCTTCAAATCTTCCTTCTGAAGCTTCCTCACCTCTCTCAGCCTTCACAGAATTAAAGAGAGTGAGGGTCTTGCTCTTCAGCTCTGGCTTAAGGGAATATTGAGGTGGTTTGATCTTCTATCAAGGCCACTCAAACTTTCTCCACGTCAGCATTAAGGCTTTGTTGCTTTCTCATCATCTGTGTGTTCACTGGAGTAGCACTGCTCATTCCCTTCAAGAACTTCTCCTTTGCATTCACAAGTTGGCTAACTTTCAGGCTATCTCAGCTTTCAATATGTCTTTCTCCCTAAAATTAACAGTTTCTGACTTTGTATTTTTTGTTGTTGTTGTTGTGTTTTGCTTTTTAATAAAATAAATAAATTTTAAAAATAAGTAAATAATGCCTCTTCTTTCTTTAAAAGGATTTTGGCTGCACCACACAGCATGTGGGATCTTAGAACTTGACCAGGGACTGAACCTACATTCCCTGCATTAGAAGAAAGTACTCTTAACCACTGGACTACCAGGGAAGTCCCAGTTTCTGGCTTTTGATTTAAAGTGAAAGATGTGTGGCTTTTTCTTTCACTTGAACACTTAGAGGCCACTCTAGGGTTAATAACTGGCCTAATTTCAATACTGCTATGTCTCAGGGAATAGGGAGGAATGAGGAGAAGGGGAGAGCCATAGGACTAGCTTTTTGGTGGAGCAGTCAGAAAACATAAGATTTAATCAATTAAGTTCATCGTCTTATATGAATATGGGTCAGGGCACTCCATAACATAACATCAATTTCACTGAT
>NW_011478022.1:12400-16256 GCF_000754665.1 Bison bison bison | reverse complement strand
GGAGTGAGGCAGCCAAGAGTGGAAAGAAGGAGGAGACAACACTACTGCCAGGGCTGAAACCACGAGAGAGGTATCACGATGTGGAGAAAACTAGGGGCTGAGTTAGGATACTCCAGGACTAGTTGCAAGCACACACAAAAGGGAAATGGTTCAGGCTTTCCTGCAGTCCTTCCCTGACTGCTGTGAAAACCACCTGTGGGGTAGGCCCCTTCCACCACGAAGAAGGGCAGCTCTACGTTTTCCTCATATTTAAGAAGTAAAGAGGAAGACAAGCTGGAAGGAGAAAGAAAGGAACCTCAATGTAGACTATCATGTAATATGGACATCACGTCAAAAAGAGTTATTAATTTGCCAACTAGATGCTAAGTGCCTTGAGGGAAAAGCTATACCTTTAAAAGTTTTAAATGCCTTAATACACTTTCTTGCATATAGCTACTAATCAGCAACTAATTGTTTGAGAGGCATTATGGTATAGGAGAAAAAGTATTGGTTTGTAGACTTTAAATAGAACTGCTTCAATTTTCTTGTCTGTAAAACAAAAACAAAACAAAGATGCAGACTATTAGATCATTTTAGGATTCTTTTCATACATTTTAATTGAAAATCCATGATTTTGATTATCAATTATTTAGCATCACTCTCAATAAGGAGTTCTCCTTTGAGTGACAATGCATGATGGTTGAGAAAGTGCACTAGGCCTCTTTCTACCTGTAACACTGGGCTAAGTATGGAATTTGATCAGATTTCAGATAACTGTATGGGGTGAGCTGAAAATAAGGAGTATGTGTCTTGTAGGGAAAAAAGGAAAGAAAGAGAGAGAGAGGGAGAGGAAGGTGGGGGGAGGTAGGGAATCAAAGAAACAAACTACCCAGGTGACTCAGATATGCATGTACTGTCAACCTAATTGGAAACTCCCTTTTAACAGAAAGCTCTTACTCTGGAGTATTTTATTTAGTCAAATCTCCAAACCAATTATCATCACATACATGAGCAATGTGGCAGGTTTCAGCTATTTCATGAAGCTCTGCTGTGGGAAAGTCGTATCAGAAATGAGATTGTGAATATAAGTAGGATTATTTCAATAGAGAATATATTTATAGCACCTAATGAATAAAGGGCTTTCCTGGTGGCTCAGCAGTGAAGAATCCACATGCCAATATAGGAGACGTGGGAGATGCAAATTCCATCCCTAGGTGGGGAAGATCCCCTGGAAGAGGAAATGGCAACCTACGCCAGTATTCTTGCCTGGAGAATCCCATGGACAGAGGAGCCTGGCAGGCTACAGGCCATGGGGTCACAAAGAGTTGGACATGACTGAACACACACACAATGAATAAAACAAACTTCACGCATGCTGACGAAGTTTTAACTTAACATATACATATGAGTGCCTAGGACTGGTCAAACGTAGTGGAGTGGGAGTCCGCTCTAAATTATTCTGTAAAGATGAGCTGGAAGAGACGACAGCAAATTAAAGAGCTGAGAAAACTGAGGTAACAGAGAAATTGGTTTGCTCACATGAAATAGCCTGTGTAAAGAATTGGAGGTGGGAGACGAGAACTCCCTTCAAGTGACAGGGAGCCATTTGGTCTCAATGAATCTGCCATGGCTCTCGTTGGAATCAAGACAATTTGCATGTTTAGTGACTGATATGGAGCGAGGCAGTAAATCATACTGGGTCTCAGCTCAAAGCCTCTGCTATCTCAGACATAGAAAGATGAACACTTGTACCCCACACCTCAAGCAGTCACATTGTTCAAACACACTAGCAGGGATGGTCTGAAAATATCCATCAGTCAGCTCTGAACTGGAAAGACAGAGAACTCTATCACTGGAAATCATTTACCATATGATGCAGTGTAGATTAAGGGCTTCGGGTATTTTCAACTTTTGAAATATTTAATAGGATTTTTATCAACATGCTGCATTTTGCCTATAACATATTGCCATACCCAAGGGGAAAACAAAAAAACAAACCACCACCACAACCAACTTGTTACCCAGGAGATTGAAATACATATTCAGCATGCTGGTAATTTCTCTGACTCTCTGTTTTCAGAAACATAATTATTTTCTTTTGCTTTAGGATTGCTGATTTTGCTTTCAGATTAAATCTAATGTTAAAAGTGAGAGCAGGAGAAAAACAAAATGTATTCTCCACGGAGAGTAATTCTATTACCATCGCTGGACCGATCTTGTAGCTAAGAGGTATATTCTTTCTAGAAGAAAAATGGCCTCTCCCCAAACAATGACTGGATATTCTATCTTCAAGTGTAGAAAAAGCAATGATGACACAATTAGCCTTAGAAACTAGTGAATCACTAATAGCCAGCATAAAATAGGGCAAAAAGGAAACCACTAATATCTGGTTACACATTAAAGTATCCTGAATTAAGTCCAAGAAAATTCACATTGTTGCCTTGTTAACTGTCTAAAGACGAAATGGTGTTTGTGAAAGAAGAATAAAGGGCTACCAAGTGAGAGCAATGTTCCCTCATGCCCCAAAGATTTTAGCTCTCACCTTACTGTCACTCTCTCCAGTATGACCCTTGTCATCATTTATAGTACTTCAAGTATCCATTGAAAAATAATTCTCTCACCACTTGGACCTACTCATTCACTGAGCCCTTTGACTCCAGAGATCATCATGTCTTCCACCCTGCCTTGACCACTTGGTCCCATGGTCTTACCCGAGATTTTGACATGAGCTCAGATTTAAGCATTTCACTTTCAAATCTTCAGTTTCTAAGCTTCCAGAAGACTCCATCTAGTATCCCCTATTCCAAGAATTATTTGATATCACCAGACCCAGCAATCCATTCATCCCACTAGCTTTTTACCATCTTTCACACCCTTCCTGCTCTTCTCTTCTTATCAAGCATAAACTCCATGGTTACCATTATAACGACTTTCTTACATAAACCCTCAAATCCCTTTGCCCCTCTCACTTCTGGTGCTCACTTGAGAAATCTCAAACTCCAGTTACAGCCAGCTCTCCAATCATTCCTTGCTCACTCTCATGTTATTCATTCCTCTGCGGGAAAAAAATATCCATTCGTTGTGACTAGAGGCATCCTAAATTCGAGACCACTAACTTCAAGCTGGTGCTTAGCATGACCCAGATATCCTACCCTATCTCTCCTGTACTCCTGGATCAATGCTTCTTAAATTTACCTTCATATAGGGGGATTTTTAAAAATTGCTAAAGTCAAGCATCATCCCAAGTTTCTGAGTTAACTAGTCATGGTTGCAACTTAGGCACTGGAATTTTTAAATGTTCAGGTGAAGCGATGCTCAAGAATTCTTCTTGATGACTATTGATTTTATTTTGTTCTTCCTCAAACATGCAAAATCTCCTTTCTCATTCTCAGTTGATGACACTGCTTCTCATTTATCTGAGAAAACTGAAGCAATCAGTAGAGAACTGCTCCCCAGCCTCCTGTCACCACATCTGCCCACACGCCTGCACTGGTGCACAATACTGTGGGTTACTGGTGTGTGTCCCTATTATAGGACGTGTTTCCTGTGCTCCAGATTCAATCCCCTCCCACCTATTTAAGGACATGGATCCAGCTATTAGCCTCCCTCTCTCCTGCATCACCAACTTCTCCCACTTTTTAGCATCATTCCCATGGGTATTCCATGCTATTATTTTCCCAACTTAAAAACAGCTTCTTTGACCCCATTCCCCACTCACAGATAAGGCCCCATTTCATTGTTCCCCTTAAAAGTGAAACTTGTTTATAAAAACTTTATCATTATCTCTAATTCTTCTAATCAATTCTCCCTTGACTCAAACATTTCTTTCAATGATGCTCTTACTTTTATGCTCCTTGACAAGTACAGCTGTCAAGGT
>NW_011478022.1:8095-10625 GCF_000754665.1 Bison bison bison | reverse complement strand
TGATTCACCTTACCTAAGCAATTTGCATATAATAGACAAACAAAATAGTTCCTGGATGAATAAAGCAGAGGCCAGCTATAATCCAGATTCATGGCTATAAAAACACTGATAATTATGACAGCCAACATGTAGAAAGAAATCAGGGCAAATGAGCTCAGCAAAATTATAGAGAATCATTCAATTTTCAAGTTGGATATTATTTTTTAAGACACGGAGCCAAAGACAGAATTAGTACCAACAGAGCAGAATAAAAGAGAACTAATGAAGAACTGTAAGTTCAGCCCTAAGACTGTTTTACCTACTCAATCACAGAAAGTCTAATCAAGCATAGCTGGTCTACCCAAGGCCAGAATTAAGGTGTGCTTTGCACCCAAAGCTGACAAGTTATATCAGAAAAAATTTAAATAAGGAGCTGTGGTATTTAGGCAGGAAAGAAATCTTAGGAATAACCAATTCTCAACTACTTCAGTATAAGCAAATTTACACTATTAAAATAGTAACATGATAATACTCTTGATTTAGTTTTCTAAAGTGATTTCCAAACCTGAGTGGTGTGTGTATTTTAATGCTATTGTCAAAATGCACTGAGTTGAGGGGGGTAGAGAATTCACTCATTCATCAAGTACATTTGAGCTGGTACAGTGGGACATCCATTGTGCTGTGAAAGAGAAAGTATGAGAAAGGTGCTCTGTTCTCAGGAAGTCATGGTAACTGATAAACAGGTAAGTGAATAACTATAATACAATGAGATAGGGTCAGCAATAGGAGTATGAAACCTGTGCTCTAGAACCTTTGTAGCATTGGAGGACAAACTCAATAGGACTAAAGAAAGTTCAGAGAGAAAAAGATGTATGAACAGAAACATCATGGATGAGTCCATGTAATCTAAATGAGACATGAATACACACAAAGGAAACACCAACAGGGGGAAGGGCGTGACCAATGGGAAAAGTGTGACATTTAAATTATGGTGGGTAGTAGGTCTGAATATGTATAATAAGATGTACAAGAAGGTGAAAACAGCAGGTGATGAAACTATAAAAGTGAGCTGAATCAAATTTAAATAGAACTATATTGTAATGGAAAATGTCTCCACTCTATAGTTTCAGGACATATTTTGTATTCTAGTTCTGTTCCTTACACCTGATCATGGAACTTGGAAAGATGTAGTGCCTCTATGTAACAAATTCCTTTCCTATAAAACAGGAGATAACAATACCCCATCTCCCATGGCCGGTTGGGGAAGTAGAGATAATTGTCATGTACCTAGAAATATAAGGTTCTTAACAAATGATAATAGTAATTATTATGTGTTTCATATTTATGCTAAAAATGTTGGATGTCATTGGGTCAGTGATGGAGAGTTCTGAACTACTTTTTAAGCAAGGAATAACAGCTTTTGGAAGATCTCCCTGACACAGTATAAATGACAGACTGAGGAAAATGAAAGAGCAGCCAATCAGCACATTATCAGAACAATTCAGGTGAAAATACAGGTGGCTGTGAAACAAGATGGCAGCACAAAGTGTGTAAAGAACAGAGTAGACAAGATATGGGGCTTCCCTGGTGGCTCACACAGTAAAGAATCTGCCTGCAATGTGTAAGACCTGGGTTCCATTCCTGTGTTGGGGAGATTCTAATTTGATGATAGAATTAAAAGGTGCCCAGTTACATGTGAGGTGAGAAAGTTGGTTATATTGATTATGGTTTCCTGAAAAAAATGGAAACTTTCAACTGCTACAGAACACAGATATATTATATATATGATACATAAGTTCTTTATCTTCTTATTATGTATATGTTTGTAGCCATAATATAATTCACCCCATTCCATTCTCAAATACAGATAGGTGCAATCAATTTCTATGTTAAAACTTAGCAATTTTCCTAATCTCCCGCTTCAAATATACATACACCTTTCTATTTATGTCTCTTTGATCATTCTGCCATATCCTTGGTAACATTTTTCTTTGAAGTTTAAATGACTAAATAATTCTCCCAAGACTAATGAGCTCAGTATGAGAGAGAGCTGGTATTGCTCAATAATTTGGTACTCTACTCATGTCTTAGTGAGAAAACACATCAGTGCATTGACTACTGCTAATGATATCATGTTGCCAGAGCACCAGCAGCCCTTGTCTCGGGCTTGTAGGTCATTGGGATTTATAGATTACCTGCTAGAGATTACAAAGGAGAACACTGAGTGGCAATGGCAGCACATTCCCTTTGACTCCAGTGGATTGCTTCATTGAGAAGTCTGAAATTGTTTCACCAAAAACATTTATCCTTTTCTGTTCATGCATTCTAACACTATAGAAAAATCACTCAGAATTTTCCAATCTCTAGGAACATTATGAAAACTTTATAAATTAGAGGTGAAGATGGGGCAGGAGGACAGCATCCTGGCCTCCCATGATGGTTTTGCCTTGGGAGAAAAACAGAGTTCTGCATTAGGCATTTGCTAGTTACTGAGATGGTTGTGAAACAGGCAATCAATCACTTCAACCAAGAAAATAAGTTAAATCTATGT
>NW_011478022.1:4329-5473 GCF_000754665.1 Bison bison bison | reverse complement strand
GAAAGATTGAGGGTAGGAGGAGAAGGGGACGACAGAGGATGAGATGGCTGGATGGCATCATCGACTTGATGGACATGGGTTTGGGTGGACTCCAGGAGTTGGTGATGGACAGGGAGGCCTGGTGTGCTGCTGTTCATGGAGTCGCCAAGAGTTGGACATGACTGAGCGACTGAACTGACTGACTGACTGCCTCTGCAAACATCTCTCTTTCCCTCATACATAATGATTAACTCTTAATATGTTGTATTATGGAAGTTTTGTGATTTAATAATTATTTCCCTTGATTATAAATAGAACTTCTTACAAACATATTTCGTAATCTCATCCCCATGGTGTTCCTGTGAGGCAGACCTTATTATCCCTATTATGCATGTAGGAAAAAAGAGGCTCTGGGACATGTGTGTCTACCTAAGGTCACAGAGTCAGAAAATGGCAGGATCAGAACATCCTTAGGATGACTAAGAGATATGAAGTAACAGGATTTGCCGGAGAAGGCAATGGCACCCCACTCCAGTACTCTTGCCTGGAAAATCCCATGGACGGAGGAGTCTGGTAGGCTCCAGTCCATGGGGTCGCTAAGAGTCGGGCAGGACTGAGCAACTTCACTTTCACTTTTCACTTTCATACATTGGAGAAGGAAATGGCAACCCACTCCAGTATTCTTGCCTGGAGAATCCCAGGGACAGAGGAGCCTAGAGGGCTGCCGTCTATGGGGTTGCACAGAGTTGGACATGACTGAATCGATTTAGCAGCAGCAGCAAGAACAACAACAGGATTTGCATTTTTGAACTTACATAAACTTGCTTTATCTGATATCATTTTATATTTGAACTCCCCATATTAATAATAGACTACATATCATTACCTAATATTTCTATATAGTAACAGTTAACTAATGACTTATGGAACTAATGATTCTTGACTAATAGTTGTCGGTATTCTAAGTATATCCAAAATAATCTAAGGGTTCGAAAAAGGCCAATAGTTAACAATTACATATTAGATTTTATACATGAAATCTTTGCCTAAAAGACATTCAAAATTACATTTCAGATAATTCTGGTACAGAAATTCCCTTTTGTTTCTCCACAAGCAGAGAGCACGCCATATGGCCCTAGTGCCTTTAGCAAAAGCTGAGAAAAGA
>NW_011478022.1:0-1110 GCF_000754665.1 Bison bison bison | reverse complement strand
TAGTAAGAAGGAAAACACACACACTATAAACTACTACAAAATTGTAGAAAGGGACTCTCACCCTAAACCTTAGGAAAAAACCAGGGTTTAATTCAAAACTGCTTGGCTACCTTAATAGAAGATGAGGGGAAATCCAGGCCCTATGAAAGACGAACTTTCTGATAGGCTAAAATGAGAAAGAAAACCAGAAAGAAAAATAAAATGGAAAAATTAAAATCAAAAAGAAAGACCAAACAAGTGAATCCGTACCACATAAACCAGCACAATCTTTTAGAAAAGTAATTTGGTAATATCTAGAAACAAAATAGGTACATACCCTTTACCCAAGGCAGTTGGCTACTAGAAATTTATCCCATAGCTACACTTGCATAAATATGAGAAAGTGTATGCAAATGTATGTACACCATGGCATTCTTTTTAACAACAAAATTTATATACAATCTAACCCTGCATGAGAAAATGAATGGATAACACAGGCATTAAATGGAAAATACATCCATTGTATAGAACAGTACACAGCACATAGAGAAAAATAAGGAAATCTATATGTGCAGAGATTGAATCTATATATTTATGTGAAAAAGAAGTAAGTTGTTGAAAGGAATGTTGTATAAATAGATAAGGACATATATATGCATATGCCTAGATAATTTATGGAAGACTAGACAGGCAAGTCTGATCTGTTATTCCTGGGAAGAAAAATGGTGGCAGCAGATGTGGCATAAGCTTCAGATGGCTTTTTCTTACTTTACACCATTCTGTATGAACGAATCTTTTAATCAATGAACATTTATTTTAAACACTGAAAACAGTATAAAAAATATCAGCGTAGACTGGTGGGCTACAGTCCATAGGGTCACAAAGAGTCCGACACAACTGAAGTGCCTTAGCACATGAAAAATATAGTCAAAGTTTTCTTTAAATGATGTTATATCTAAATGTACACTCATAAAAATTTTTCCTAGATTTCCTTTTCCTGTGCTGTGCTTAGTCACTTAGTGATGTCTGAATCTGCGAGCCCATAGACTGTAGCCCACCAAGGTCCTCTGTGCATGGGAATTCTCCAGGCAAGAATACTGGAGTGGGTTGCCATGCTCTCCTCCAGGGGAT
>NW_011478021.1:15801-16624 GCF_000754665.1 Bison bison bison | reverse complement strand
CCCCCTACCCCCCTGCCACTCTCAGAATCTGTCACCTGGAAGCAGCCCATAAGAGGTAGATCATGAACAGGTATGTTCTTCTTACATTTCTATATTAAGAAATTCTAGTCTGCCCCTTTAACACAAGGCTGGGCTCAAACTTTGACATCACTTTTTAACATCTTATAATGCTTCTGCTGCTGCTGCTGCTGCTCCTAAGTCACTTCAGTCATGTCCGACTCTGTGCAACCCCATAGACTGCAGCCCGCCAGGCTCCCCCATCCCTGGGATTCTCCAGGCAAGGACATTGGAGTGGGTTGCCATTTCCTTCTCCAATGCGTGAAAGTGAAGTCGCTCAGTCATGTCCGACTCTTAGCGACCCCATGGACTGCAGCCTACCAGGCTCCTCCGTCCATGGGATTTTCCAGGCAAGAGTACTGGAGTGGGGTGCCATAATGCTTCTACATTTTTTTAAAAAATACGCTAACACCTTGTCTCAGTTTGGACATATATTTGGAGAGTCCAAAAACACATTCAACAAAATCACCATCTATTGTTTTAAAAATAAAACGGAAATGAAAGAATTCCCTAACCTAATAAAGTAGATTAATATCAGCTCAAAAGTAAATAGTATGCCTAATGTGGAAAGGATATCTACTAACGACACTATTATTAGCATACTAAATGTTCAATTGAATTAAATTCTAGTAGTAGCCAATAAAATTAGATCAAAAAATATAAAGGAAATTACAAAAAAGTGGAGTGCCATGTTAATTTATAGAAGTCAATTCCTTTGACATATAAAATCACAGAAGACATAATGGAAGAAAGAACCCTACTTACA
>NW_011478021.1:10633-11983 GCF_000754665.1 Bison bison bison | reverse complement strand
GGCAGCCCACCAGGCTCCCCCGTCCCTGGGATTCTCCAGGCAAGAATACTGGAGTGGGTTGCCATTTCCTTCTCCAGTGCATGAAAGTGGAAAGTGAATTCACTCAGTCGTGTCTGACTCTTCAAAACCCCATGGACTGCAGCCTACTAGGCTCCTCAGGCCAGGGGATTTTCCAGGCGAGAGTACTGGAGTGGGGTGCCATTGCCTTCTCCGCAAGATAAACGAGTGGCAGCTAAAACCAGAAAGAATATTTCTGTCTCCCTTCAAAGAAGATAAGGTTGAAAAGCCAAGGCTCAAGAACAGCCAGATAAACAACAAAGGACACACAAATATGATTTCAAGACGGGACAGAGTTGATGATTGGGGAATTGCAACTGTCGTCTAATCAGTGTAGATTAGCCCTGAAGAAACTGCAGAATTGCTGCAACAATTTTAGTGGGCGTTGCAGCATAGTGAGACTGGTGGGCTTTGGCATCAAGGACATCTGGTTTAAATACTGATGCCCTTACTTTCTAACTGGTCTCTTTTTTATCTGCCATGTGATAGCAGAAACAGTAAGAATTAGTGTCTATTACACAGACGACTGCTTTGTATACATCATCTTATCTAATGCCTACTGTAATACTATGTAGATTTTATTATCATCTCTGTTCTTCAAATGAAGTAACTGAGACTCAAACATGGAGAGGAACTTATCTTACAGGATGGGACAAGACTGGTGAAAGGAGTGGACCTGGGACTCACTTCATCTTCCCAGACTTTGTTCAAAACATATATTTGATTCCTACTGAGTGTGTACATTTAAGATCAGCAAAGTAAAACAATTATTAGCTCTAACATTTCTCAGTTCATTTACATTTCTATTTCCAAGACAGTTCACTCATTTGACTGAGACTTTACAAGAACGTGAAGTTTCAGTATGTGAAAACGTTGGCTGAGCCCCAGCCCCTTAAGTGAAAAACTTCATAGAAACTCAAATCCACTTTTCTTTACTATTGACCTTATGGGAAGAGAAATATAGCCAGAAGGAAATCAAGTGAATTTACTAGTGACTAGTCAACTGTCATGGAGAAGGCAATGGCACCCCACTCCAGTACTCTTGCCTGGAAAATCCCATGGATGGAGGAGCCTGGTGGGCTGCCGTCCGTGGGGTCGCTAAGAGTCGGACACGACTGAGCAACTTCACTTTCACTTTTTACTTTCATACACTGGAGAAGGAAATGGCAACCTACTCCAGTGTTCTTGCCTGGAGAATCCCAGGGACGGGGGAGCCTGATGGGCTGCCGTCTGTGGGGTCGCACAGAGTAGGACACGACTGAAGCGACTTAGCAGCAGCAGCAGCAGTAACTG
>NW_011478021.1:7399-9188 GCF_000754665.1 Bison bison bison | reverse complement strand
CCCTTTCTTTATACATCTAATTTTAAAAATGTATCCTTCCAACATTATGCAACTATTTGATGACCCACCAAAAATGTAGTCACTTCCTTCCTAAAAGAATATAGCCCAATGTTAAGTCTCATTACGTTATTACACTCAAGATGCCCAGGTGATGTCTCCCAGACAAGTCCACATGTAGCGCCTTGTTATCTGTAAGTCTATGTAGAGAATATTTAAGCACCCCAACAGACCCAATATACAAAGGATGGGGGGAGACCAGAGTAGGAAACAAGACCACTGTTAGACAAACAACTCCCATTTGGGGGAAAAAAAAAAAAAAGGAAAGGAGGAAAAAACCACAATGATTATGAGTAATATATTCTACTTGAGAGGGATCTCAACAACTCCCTTCTGTAGAGGGTTTTGCTCTCTGGGAAAACCCCCCTTATTCACTGTCCTCCATCTATGCATCTGAGATGGGCTTTGGTGGTAAAGTCTCCTTTTAAGGGGCTGCACCTTTAGCAGTTTGATCCCCATTGTTGCACGTTTGGGAGACTGAACATGATGTTTCAGGCCAAACAGGAGATCACAGATTTTTGCTCACAGAATTAGGGTTTCACCTGCAATACAACCTTCTTAAAAGCTCAACTAGATTTTTGCTTATACTCATTCACTCAATTCTCTGAGTGATTCACTTACTAAGAACGTGAGAGGTCTTATCAAGTCAGAGCCCATGAATTTAGACCCTAACCAAAGAATGACTATCTTTCAGTAATAAATCTCAGTGCCCTGCCTAGCCTCCAGCTTAATGACCTCTATCTTGATATCTGATTCAGAAAAACATAAAACAATAGCAGGATTTGGAAGGCACAGGTCCTCTGGATCCCCAGGCTGCCTGTTCTAAACCTTTGTCAGGCAGGAAACACATCGCAGAAGATGCCCAGGAGGGGCAAGAACATGGTGTGTTTCGCAGGCCCCAATTTCATTACCTACTGTTTCCTGCCTCTATTTCCACTTTAGCCTCAACCAGAAAATTTATCTTTTCCAATCTTGCATGGGTCATGATACACCAACTCTCAGACAACTGCGATTGCTGGCTGCAGGCAGAAAGACCTCTAATAGTAAAGTTCTGAAAACAGCCCCGAGTTGAGATGCTTTTCTCTTTCTTGTAAGAGCTATCGGAGACCACACAAAAGCACCTGCATATTCCAGCCCCCTGACTTGTTTCCCTACCAATTTCCCCTAATCTTCAGCCTCTGCACATAGAAGAGCTGAGTCCCAAGATGCCATGGGCAACAATTTAACCAACTGCTTTGCTAACGCAACACTGAAACTGCCAACTTCCTAGCCAGGGGTAGAGACTCTCCTCAGCTCACATTCTTCTTCATCATCCAATTCCACTTGGAGACTCTGTCACTATGGTCCCCATTTACTGGTGTGTGTGTGGACTCTTACTCTGGGTAAGGTACTCAATAGGGCTAAGTAGAAACCACTTGACATGCTAATTTACCACAAATAGTTTCTGTTTCAATTCAACTTTCCCATTTTCCCATTTCAAAGAAATTTGGGGGAGCCCCAAGTGCCCTCAATTTGGGAGCAGGCTCTTTCAGCCCAACTTACTTTTTCCTTGCAAGATTTCTTCTGATTTTCCCATGTTCACATCCCTCCCACCACTCCATCACAGATCTGCATTTAGGGCAGAGGTCCCCAAGCTCCAGATCTAATGCCTGATGATCTGAGCTGGAGCTAATGCAATAATAATAGAAATAAAATGCACAATCGATGTAATGCACTTGAATCATCCTGAAAC
>NW_011478021.1:2514-7021 GCF_000754665.1 Bison bison bison | reverse complement strand
CCCAGGGACGGGGGAGCCCAGTGGGCTGCCGTCTATGGGGTCGCACAGAGTCGGACACGACTGAAGCAATTTAGCAGCAGCGGCAGCAGCAGCATGAAACCTTCAGGCAGCAATCACTGTATTCCCTTCCCTCTTCATAATCCTCACCTCCCCACACACACACAGGGAAAGTAAAACCCACATTGCAATCCCAGTATGTAATGGCCTATTTATTGCTTTACTTGGCTTCCTACCCTTACACATAAATAGGTATCTAATGTGGTAGTTCAAAAGTCAAAAATTCAGTCAAGTTCTTTAAAGTCAGTAAGATAAAAAGACATTTCTACTATGTTAAAATTATTAATATGTAGCTGCTCTGTCCCTAGCCCTAATCAACTTCTCAGCATCCCTTAATTGTAACTTCCCTTCTAAGATATGGATAAACAGGCAGATAAGTAGACAGAAGGACTAACTATATACCAGAATAGCAATGAATTTCTGTAGGTTGTGGAATAAAGAGAATTTTTATTTTCTTCTGCTTTTCTACATTTTCTAAATTATCTGAAAAAATACTTTTCTTTTCAGACACACACATGCAAAAAAAATACAAGGTATGAAAATTTTTGAATAATTCAGTTAGCCCAAGAGATCTTTTGGGGTCATGGAAATCCTCTAAAATTACATTGTGGTGATGGTTACACAACTCTATAAATTCACTAAAAATCATTGGATTATACGCTTAAAATGAATGGCGTTTATGGTGTGTAAATTATACCTCCATAAAACTATTAACAAAGAAATAATTTCCATTCGGCTAAATTTAAGGAGCAGTAATTCCATCAAAATGCCCAGTTAACAACCTCACAGAGAGGTGGGAGAAAATAATGAGAGGTCAGAAGAGAAAGTGAATACATACAAAGAAAGGAAGGGAGAAAGAGAGAGAAAGGAGGAAGAGAAAGCAGGTGGGAGGGAGAAAATTGCTCGGAAATTAAACGGGAGAGTCCTACTCTACCATAGCTAAAGAGAGCTTAGCTGTACAACTCCATCATTCCCACTGTGTGGGATATAGGTGGAACATCAGTGTATTGGTAAGTGAACTTTTCTTGGCCCTCCAGCACAGCAGTAGAAGACTGGTACCTTGATGATGTTGATATGATCTGGACATTCTACCAGCAATTCTTTCAGGTTATCCCATGTATAGCAATTGTGGCTTTGTGTCTTTGAAAGATGAAGTGTACACAACAAACAAAATGCTCTCATGGTGTTGGTGTATACCACATGGATACAAACAACTCAAAGTGGGGTTTTTTTCCGCCTAAATGGTTAAGTGCCATCTTCATACGATTTAACTCTATGTTTCTTGAACATCTGTTAGATACAAGGAAATCTGTTTTTTATTTTGAGGGATGTAGAGACACCCCACTCCAGTACTCTTGCCTGGAAAATCCCATGGACAGAGGAGCCTGGTAGGCTGCAGTCCATGGGGTCTTGAAGAGTCGGACACGACTGAGCGACTTCACCTTCACTTTTCACTTTTCATTTTCATGCATTGGAGAAGGAAATGGCAACCCACTCCAGTGTTCTTGCCTGGAGAATCCCAGGGACGGGGGAGCCTGGTGGGCTGCCGTCTATGGAGTCACACAGGGTCGGACACGACTGAAGCGACTTAGCAGTAGCAGCAGAGATGAAGAAGGAACAAGTTCTTGTCTGCTAGGAATTTACTATCAAAGAAAGTAGATACATCCTATTTTAGAGGAGCTGCCACACTTTATAAAGAAGGCAAGGCTGGAATTTTGAATAGAATTTGAAAAGAAATTGCCGAGGGAGGACCTTCCAACCTGGGAAACAGCATTTATGAAGGTGTAGAAGATGACAGATTTAGGGTATAATTAGGAAATGGTGAATCATTTGGTTTGATTGCATGTAGGATTCATAAGCAAATGATGAAAATATTCATTAGGGTCAGATGATGGAGCATCTGGAGAGTTTTGTTTTTTTTACTTTTTATTTTGTATTACAGTATAGCTGATTAACAATGTTGCAATAGTTTCAGGTGGGCAGCAAAGGGACTCAGCCATACATATATGTGCATCTATTCTCCTGAGGAGTTTGATCTCTTCTGCATATATACAGTGGAGTCAGTGAAAATATTCAGAACAAACATATCTTGAGATACCAGTTTCTGTGACATGAAGGTGGTATGGTAGTTTTAAAGATATGTACATGTCCATAAATTCTTTGATATGAATTTTGCATGTGGAAGATAAATAATTAGTGGCCAGAGGACAATTTGTGATGGCTTTAAAGATACATCTACAGATTCTTCAATACTCCTCTTGCCAAGAGATAAAATTTAATTCCCTTCCCTGGACTGTGGGCTGTACTTAGTGACTCTCTTCTAACCATGGAAGGAGTGATGGACATCACTTTCAATGTTAGGTTACAAAAAGACTGCAACTGCCATCTAAGGAGAACTCTCACTCTTTCCAATGGCTCTCTGGGAGAAGCTGGCTTCCATGTGCTGTGTGCTAAGCAGCCTGGGGGAGAGGTCCATGTAGTGAGAAACTGAGGCCTGCTAAATACCCTATGAGTCAACTTGGAAGCAGATCTTTCCCTAGCCAAACCTCAGATGACTGTGACCCTGGACAACACCTTGATCACAGCCTCTCAAGAGTTCTCCTGATCCAGAACCACCCAACAAAGCTGCTTCTGGGCTTCTGACCTATAGCAAGTGGGAGTTTGAAGCCAAGTTTGCAGTGGGGGGCGGGGGGGTTGCTCTGCAGAAATGGATAATTACAAGTGGCCTAGAGAGAAGAGAGAGTGGGAAAGGCAAAGAGCTACGTTAGGAGAGATGGTATTAGGCAAGGCCAAAGATGATAAAAATGTGAATCACAAACAGTAATGATGAGTAGAGAAGAAGGGATCTATGCCCAGGGCCTGAGAGAAATTTAACTGACATGATTTATGGGCTGATCAGATTGGGATGAGGGGCGGGGGAAGTACTACTCAGAGAGAAAGATATTATAATGTGCTTTCCATGTCCACTTGAGGGGACCAAGAAGACAGCAATGTTGTTCATAAAAAATGGTCTTCAGAAGAGGGAAGCACATAAAAGGGGCAATGGTGAGTTGACTCTGTTGCCATGTCTCTGTGTGTTCTGGTTTTCAACACACCAGCTCTGATATACTAGCTAACATCTGCACAAAGATATCCAAAAAGCAATTGCAGAATCATACCTGGCACATCGAGGGCACAGCTGATTCAGACTAGAAATGGAGATTCAAAGTTATTAACAGAGATAGAGCAAAAGGATCCATACTTTGAGCAGCAAGGTTTTAAGGCACCTTCCACGCTTTCAGTCCTGCCATTGCCTGAAAATAAGGGAAGGTTGTTCAATATAATAAAAGCTCAAGGGGTCCAGTGAAAGGGAATTTGTAAAGCAGATAAGGAAAATAAGAAAAGGAATGCTTCAGGACACTGTCCCACTATTAATGAGGTAGTGGCATAAGTAAATGATTTAACAATAACATAATCAAGAAGCCAGAACTCAGAGAGAATGTAAATATGCATGACTTTCTTATGACACCTTATATCATGAACAGCTTCCTACAGAAGTCTGTTTTACTTGAGTGAAAATACACATTTGTATATTAAATAGAATACATCTAGATAGCCAATTAACCCACTTAAATAATAACCTATGATGCTTTAAGCCAATATTTGAAAATACATCAAAGATCCAAAGTTTACATAGAAGACTCTAGGGAAAGAATTAAAAGCCTCAGGGAAAACCATGCAGCCAAAACCAGAATGATAATGAGCTGAAATTTCAATTTTTATTCTTGTGTTTATTAATGCATTCGGGCAGAAATGTTGCTTAGAATACATTTCCTTCAGTGCTTCTAATAGCCACATCTGTCTTTCTTAGCCTCTGCCCATTGCAAAATCACAAGTCTCGCCATGCCCTTCTTAGGTCAAATAACCCTACAAGCATGCCTTCTTGCCACAAAGATCCTTATCTCTCTGCTTGCTCTACAGTCAGTAGTGGTCACATTCATCCTGGAAATCCTGTGCATTCGACCATTTCTGCTTCAACAGCTGAGTCCCTCAGCACACAATGCCAGATTCAGGGAGGTGGATCATTATGGACAGTCCCCATACTAAAAGCTACAATTTATTGGACATTTTTTAATAGGAGACAGTTGTGGATCTCTGCTAATAAACATAACTGTGCAAGAAAGGCCACATTTTTTTGTTGTCTTGAGGACAAACTAAATTGGACTCTGAGCCCTAGTTCCTCCTGACTGGCAGGAAATCTGATCTGAATCACTTAAGCCCACCTCCCTTCCCTTCCCCCTGGGTTGTAAAATGTTCCACTTCCAAATCAGTCATCAATTATTAGTCTGAGGCACTTATAGCTGAAAAGTCTAGTGACCCATGAGTTACAATTATTTCCTACCTCCTGGGATGCACACGTTCATCAGTGAGTAATAAGGGCTAGAGGAAACTCCCTTTGCCCCTAGAAGCT
>NW_011478021.1:0-1525 GCF_000754665.1 Bison bison bison | reverse complement strand
TACACAACCATAGAACCTAGAAGTAATGAGTTTTGTTTCTTCCTTTATAAAAGTTGAACATCATTTCTTTTACTTGCCTTATGCCATTGGCTACAGTTGGGCTTATATTAATTCTTCCACCAGGGATCTCCACATTTGTGGACTATAAACTTGGTATCCACACCTTATATAATGCAGGTTCAGTTTCTCACAAAATATTTATTTTTCCTCACTCCAAACCACAACTGGGACAGGACTGCTTCTCTCTTAGATCTATGGGTAGAGTGTTCTAGTTACCCTTCCACACAGGGCAGCCTTTCCTAGGGGAGCAGCTTTAGTCTGGGATTCCAATTAACCCCCCCGCCCCACCTCAACAGAGACCCAAGGACACCTCTCTTTATGTAAATAGACTAGCCTCTGGTGGCCCTAGGTATTTTTCCACATTGTGGATGTTAAACTTTAGCTCCTGTATGTGGGGTTCACATCCAGTCGTCTGGGACACCAGAACACCAGCTTGGCTGTTACCTTGGATGTTCACCTCCCTCACAGTAGAGAAGAATACATCTGGCATGCAGTGATTTTGTACGTCAAATATTTTGCAGACTTTTAACTTGGGAATCTTGTGCTAAATAAACCAGAAAGCCCAGGCAGGTTAAGAGAGCACATGAACTAGGTGGACAAGGTCACTTTGACTCTTGTTCAAACACAAAGACCTCAAGCACCGACAGTTATCTGGTGGCAGAGCCAGGCCTAGAGACCAAGGGTCGTGGCTCTCAGTCCAGGGCTCTTCTGGGCCTCCCACATTTTGGCAGGAATCTTGGAGCTGTGATGTATTGAAAACGTAAATAACTGCTCAGCAGGTAGAAACCTCAGGGGACAGACAATTCCACGTCCAAAAAAGAAATGACTTGGGAGAGCTGAAAGTCACATCCATTATCCCACATCAGTTAGTTCATCTCACAGTGGAGGAGAAGCAGCACAATGTGACCTTGCCTGTCTGAAACTAGGAACTCTTTTACAGCAGCATATTTTGTTTGGAGCAAAATCTTTTTTACCGAGTACTCACAGAGTCCTGATCTCATTTTCCAAAGTGTTCCCTCCAAACATCATCAGCTGAAAGAAATTTATCTCTTTCCATAAATTAATTTTGTAGACAATTTTTCATGAACACCTACCTTGAAGGCTAACACTAAATGAGATACACTTATGCTGGCAACTACAATTTATCTTGCTTAATGGGCAATTTTGCTTTCTGGGAATGAATTTTCATCTTCAGTAGGAGCAAAGCAACTTGGGAGTGAGGATGTATGTCAAACTGTCAAAGAAAAAAGCCAAAGAAACCAGTGTATACTAATCCAAGGACATAAGGACTATGAGAACCACTGGGATAAGTTGCCACTTGATGTAAATTTTGTTTAGCTCTACCCTTGTGATGAACTCTATGCATTATCTGTCAATTTGCTTGCTCATTGTTATAAGTGATATCTCCTAGCAATGATAAGGAATTCCACCAAACAACCAGATTTATCAGGAAGATCTCAAAATT
>NW_011478020.1:19868-22063 GCF_000754665.1 Bison bison bison | reverse complement strand
CCAATTATTTTTGTTTTTTTCCTGTGGTTCTGTAAAAAATTGCATACTTTATTTCATGTAACTATTAAACATCTCAATATTAATCCCTTGGATGCCTTTACAAATAAAACAAAGTGTAATCAAAACAAAATTTAACAATTCCTTAACATTTTCTAATATTTAGTCCATGTTCAAATATTCCCAATGCCTCAGAATTCTTCTTAAAGTTTATTTTTTTTTTAAATTTAATTTCCTTAAAACATTCAGAGGAAGCTAAAAAATAAAATCTGAGGTCCTATTTCTCCAAATGATTGAGGTTCCCCTCAATTTTCAGAAATAGTTTGAAGTTAGCTCAGATTTTACCCAAGTTATAGTTTGGTATTCCAAATTATATTTTTATTACATAGCAGGAATTGGGGGTTATGAGACAGATATTAAGAAAACAGAATTGGTGAATCATTTATCTCAGATCAAAATATTTAAAAGATGCCTGTTACTGTTAAACAGTGCAGCCAGTTGATGCTGTTGGTAGTGAATACATGGGTTGGCATTACCAGTCCAGAGTAGGAGACAAAGGACAAATGCAGTGATGGGGACACAGGAAAGGGTTCTTTATTTGGCCACGAGATAGGAAGACTTGCTTCTCTCACCTGGCATTGTTCCATACAAGCTTAGTCATAGTAGGTCCTCAAATAACTGGAAAATTAATTAAAAATCCTACCAAGAGATGTGTATATTTTACATCAGGGGCTTCAGGCAAATGAAATTTTGGTTTTGTTTTGGAATAAAACCCAAATAAGAACATTTTAAGTCATGTCAGTTTCAACTTTCACTTCAGTTAGTAAACAGACAAGACTTTATTTTGAATTAGTTCCACTTTAATTCACAGTCGAATCATAAAAAAATCCATATATTAATATGGAGATTTGAAGATAAGCAACTTGGTGTGTTATGTTCTGATTTTTAAATTAATATCTCAGTTTAAATTCCTGGTGGGAATAAGACTTTTCTTCACTGCAAACTGTCATGCTGTGTTATATGGCTCCCTACATCACCTGAGCTCTTTTCAACGTTTGCACAAATGTATTTGCTAGCTCTATTACCATTTGGTTCAGATAACAAGGCTCAAGTAAATGTAGCCTGCACAATAAGAATATAATCGCTGCTTAAAATCAAACTTCAGAGCGGGTCAACATGGCATAATCTCCTGTCTAAGTGATCTGTAATTCACCTCTGTAGATAGTCATCTTGGCCCTGGAGGAGTTTAAAAGGTAGTAGCTGCCAAAAATTGTTAACCATTAAACAAAGGTTTGCTTTTCTTTTATGTGGCAGGAACAAAGGTAGACTTCTAAATCTGTGTCTGAAAAATGTGTAGGTTTTGAAGACTCCTATCCACTCTGTAACTCTTGATTTTGGTATCCAAAACAAACCTTTTAAAGTGTTCTGGGGGTTTGGGTTTGTTTCTTATTTTTTTTGTTTGGCCTTGGTTGGGTGATCTGAGCCAAGGTATAAGGGTTTCTTTTCTGGGAGCAAAGTTGACATAAAGAAAACTTGGAAAATGCAAAAGAGCCCTGAAAGGAGGGGTATTCCACTGAAATGTATTCCATCAATTGCCAGAATATTTAAGAACACTGTCATCATCATGGGGAACGTCCCCTTCGTGAGGACCAAGGTTAAGTTTTCCTCATGGAGAATACACCCTTTCATTGAAACATGGTGCAGTTAACAGTCCATATATTGCCTTTCATGGTAGCTTAAAAGTATACATTAGCATTTTTGTTCACTTTTCAATTTCATAGTTAGCCCATTGCATTACTTCCAGCTTCAAAAAAGTCTAGTTTCGTTTTCAAGGCAACTCTAGAAGATACAGCATTTTAAGCACTAGGGGACTCAAGACTCACACGCACACAGCTTCTCATGGATTCAATTAGTCACCATTAGAACCTGAAGATCTAAGTTTCTGCTCAGGGCAAGTTTCCCCCAGGGCACTGTGCTTTGTCATGATTACATTTGGTTTCTGCCAAGTTCTCTTTTTGGAACTTAGAATGTCATTTTAGACCTTCACCAGTGGAAGGACAACACCAGGTTTTTCATTAGTGTAATGGACCCATTTGCCAAAGCCAGTGGAATATGATGTTATTGATCAAATTCCTTAGAGTAAACATGTTGGCAAAGTCATTGCTTGACTCTACCTATTAGAATTGTGGTCCCCTCCT
>NW_011478020.1:17022-18909 GCF_000754665.1 Bison bison bison | reverse complement strand
ATGTACAACCATGGCTGATTCATGTGAATGTATGGCAGAACCACCACAATATTGCAAAGTAATTAACCTCCAGTTAAAACAAAAAAAGTAAAAAATAATAAAAAAAAGAAATATCATCATGTGACACTGAGCTGGAAAGACTGGAGAAGGAAAACCCTGAAGCCATGGAGACAGTAACAAAATTATTTTATATTCTTTCTATGGATCAATAAAGTACATCAGCAGAATGACGGCAATGTAAAAAGGGGAACAAAGGAACAAAAGAACTATTTTAAATAAAAAATAAATAAGGTTTTGAAAGATGAAGTGATCATTACAAATTAAATAGAAACCAAAGGTCTCTGAAGTTCAGAGTGTGGGGGTCTAAAAATATGATTTCTCCATTAAATACAGATGGTATTCAGATGAGCCAGGGATGTTCTGATATACTAAGGTCATCATTCTTCATGTAGTTTTCCTCCTTTGAAAGTAATGTTCTTATGAATGTCCTACTCTTAAATTCAGCAGTAATCTAAGAGCAACCAGATTAGGGAGTCAGACAATTCACTATGTGGATATCACATGGCATACAACGATGAGTATAGCAATACAATATGGATAAAAGAGGACTTACAGGATCCCTCTACTGCTGTGAAGGGAACAGACTATGATGGATCTAGGGAATAAGGAAGAAAATCATTTAGGAATTCATTACATTAGATCCTGGTGTTAGGGATGGCGACCATGAGAAGTGGTGAGATTAGAGATATATTGTGAAAATTGAGCCAACAGAACTGTAGATGAATTCAGTGTAAGAGGTAACTTAAACAAACGAACAAAAAAAACAGGTTTCACGGAACAAAATAATGAGTTGAGGAACTTAGGGAAGTAGCCAGTTTGGGGAGATATCAAAAATTCAGTTGTTGACATGGTAACATTAAGGAACTTGTTAGATATCCAAGCATTGATTTCAAATGGCCATTTGGAATCATGAATCTAAAGTTAGGTGCTTGGCTAGAAATAAAAACATGCGAGTGGTACTGCACAGAGTTCTTAATTGCAGACAACAGAATTCACACTTGCCAGTTTAAACAGAAAAGGGATATTACATAGCTCCAAGAATTTGAGGGTGAGATAGAACAACATTTGGATGTTATACAGCCAGAAATAGTGCAGCTAGGGCAAATGGCTAACCAAATCAGGGGAAAGTTCTAGTGGAAACATCACTGTTGCTAAGTCACTGTGATGTTAGGAACTGGACACTGGAAGTCTGTCTGACTTGTTTCAGATGACACTGACACCTCAGCCATTAGGAAAGGTGGTCCTGCCTCTCCTAGGCATGACTACACCCCAATCTTGCACCTCTGTGCATTTGAGTCACAGACATTCAGTCATATGTTTCCTCTCTAGCTACAAGAAAAACATACAATTTTACCTTTACAACCTCTCTAGTATTGGAAGGCAAGCTAGGGGAGTTTGAGATGAGTGTTGAATATGTCAATTTGCTCTATCTGCTTCAGAGAGTCATTGGTGTATACGTGGTATTTATAGTTTTGGTATTGGGGGAGGCCACCAGGGGACAGAAGAGGGACAATGCCTGGACCTCACACACCCCAATACTTAGAGTACCTTGGTAGTCAACTAAAGAATTTGGAGACAATCTTTTCTGAGTATGAAAATGATGTGACCATAACAATTACTTAGAAATATCATGTGACATTGAATGAGGACTTTTTTCCCATGATGAAGAGATGCTGAATTTTGTTCAATTATTTTTCTGCATCTATTGAGATGATCATGATGAATTTCACTGATGTTTGAATGCTGAACCAATCTTGCATTCCTAAGAGAAGTCTTACTTGGTCATAACCGACTTTTTCATGCACTTTATTTGCTAATATTTTGTTG
>NW_011478020.1:13754-16922 GCF_000754665.1 Bison bison bison | reverse complement strand
TTTGTTAGGGATTTCTATGTTTATGCTCATGAGGGAAATTGGTCTGTCTGTTATTTGCTCTCCTTTAAATGTTTTGGCCTGGTCTTGGTTTCAGGGTAATGCTAAACTCATAATTTGAGTAGGAATGTGTTTCATCTTCCTCTATTTTTAGGATGAGTTTATATAAAATTGTGTTATTTCTTCCTTCATTGTTTCTAAAATTTGCCAGTGAAGTTATCAGAACCCAGAGTTTCCTTTGTTGGAAGATATTTCACTACAAATTTAATTTCATTATTTAGTATAGGGTTATTCACATTACCCATGTCCTCATGGTTGAGTTTGAGTGCTCGGTTTATGACTTTTGAACAGTCCTTTTCATAGCATTCAAGTTATCAGATATGCTATTAAATAGTATCAAGTTGCTCCTAATGATGCCTTTATTTCCCTTTGGATGTCCTGAGGATCTTTAGGGATGTCTCCTCTTTTAACCAGATAGTGTTAATTTGCGTCTCTCTTTTCTTCAACAGCTTGGCCAAAAGCTTATCCATTTGATTGATTTTTTTCAAAGAAACATTCTGGAGCAAAATGGAGGTTTGGTTAAGTCCAAGGAAGGAATGCATAAAGTGCTTTGAAAAGAGACAAAGGCCAAGCCAGCGTGGCAGGGTGTCACGCCTGGTGTGATTTCAAGCTGTGCATTCTTCGGTTCTAGCACTGGCTTTCCTTGGTCGTGTTAAGTGCCCACTTAGAGGGAAAGCAAAGTTCAGCTCCCCATGCTGAGCTGCGCACCTGAACGCTCTGGAAACTTGTCCTTCTTTTATTCTTCTTCAAAACCCTCCAGGCTGCTGACCAGGTAAAAGAATAGAACATATGGTCTCTATTTAATTCCTTCGTGCTTAGTGCCAAGACAAGAGGAGGTTGAAGAGTGAAGATCTCTTGGCTGTCTCCAATGCTTTCCTTTAATCTTGCTTTATTTACTAAGAGCTAATAAAAAATCTGAAGTGCTTAACTCTCGAGTGTTGTTTTTCTTCTGGGCACTGGTATTTGATTTGTTCCTTAGCCTAAACCCCCCACTCCTTTTACTGCTGAATGTGCTATTGTGAACCTCCTTTTTAAGGGTCTTTCCATTCTCCTTTCTTTGATATATCTTTCAGCTTCTCAAAGTTTGTCTTTTCCCTCTCTTATTCAAAGCATTCTAAGTTATTTTAAAATATAACAATATTGGGCTTATAAAACTAACAATTTAATTATCCTGGGCTTATAAAAAGTAACATAATTTAATTATAAAAGTAATAGTTATATGAACAATTTTGGAGGAGAGGAGAAAATAATTTATAATCTTGCTGCCCAAATGCAGTAGCTCTTTATTCTCTTTTAATATAAGCAGTGCATTTTGCATACTGACAGTCAGAGAGTAGAGAATTCTGTCCCAAATTCTTTCACTCCATATTATTCTATCAACATGGTTCTCTATTTGCTAACTCTGTCTTATAATTACTAGGTTTGATATTCAGGTGACATTGCCTCAATTTACCCAACCATCTTGCTATTTATGGGACATTTAGATGGATAAAATCTGTTTTTAATGCTGTGTTTGGGACAAGAGCTTTGGAAAGCAATCATTCGTGCACAAAATGTAAGGGCTAATAATATGCGAGATGTGTGAGGTTTAGATATGAAAATGACCAGTTATAAAAACTTTGTGACGAATAATTCAACAAGAACAACTCCCTCTGGTTATTTTCAAGACAAAGAGCTATAGATTGGGGATGTGAGCATAAACATGACTGGAGTATCAGCATTCATTTTAGAAAAGGGGAGGAGGGTTATTAATATAATCACCCATACCCACAGAGTCAATTTCCTGCCATATCCATATCATATCTAAAATTTATCCTTGATGAGAGGGGAGTTTGGGGGAGAATGGATACATGTATACGTATGGCTGAGTCCCTTTGCTGTTCAGCTGAAACTATCACAATATTGTAAATCGCTCAATTAACAATACTATAATCCAATATAAAAGTTTCAAAAAATAAAATAAAATTTATCCTTGAAAATGTGATCCTTGATACTATATTCAACTCCCAGGCCAAACTAACTTTTACCCTTAATATTTATATAAGATAAATATTTATTTCCTTATTAATTATATAGTAAGCAACCTTTCAATTATCTTTCCAGTTTCTAATATTCACATCTTCTAATATTTTATTTGGAGCTTTTAAAAAAACAATAGTTCTCAAAGGTTCATATTTCTCTATACATAATAAAAACGGAGAATAAGAGCTTGAGACACCTGACGGCTTCCTTACTGTTAAGCCTGATCGTTGTGTCTTTTGAAAACAAGGAAATTGTAAAATAGAAAAAAACATGCTCTTACTCTTTGTAAATTACTCATTGTACTACCTCTTTTTAAATATTGTGCTTCTTAGTCTGTATATCAGTTTCTTTTCTTTTTAAAATTATTTTAACTTGTTAATAAAATACTTAGGATAGGCAATTAAGAGGTATAAACTATTATGTATAAAATATGCTACAAGGATATATTGTACAACACAGGGAATATTGCCAATATTTTCTAAAAACTGTAACTGGAGTATTGTTATGCTGTACACCTGTAAAAAATTAAAAAATAAAGTAGCTATATTGTACAGAAATCCTTGAGATTCTTGATATGATCAACTCCAAGAGCAAACCCCTTTAATACCCTTATCAGATTAATTACTTTGTCCTTACTCATTCCATTTTTAATATCTTTTCTCCATTTATACATTTTTCTTAAATTCTATTTTACTTTGTAAATGCATTAGTTATCTCTGTTTTGTTGTTAGTGTGCACATGTGTGTATGGGAAAGAGCTGATATTTCCCTGAATATAGTTTTGCTAAATCCCTTTATATTAAAATGTTTTGTATCACTTTATGTTTCTCTTGTGAGCAACATACATTTTATTATTTATCCAAACTGATTATCATGTTTAATATATTAATCTTTTTGCATCTATTCTACTGACAAGTTAAAATGTATGTTATCTTTTACTTGTTCTTTATTCTCTGCTACTATATTTCTTTTTTTTGACTTCTGTCAGATTAATAACTTTTTCTGTTCTTCTTTTAAAAAGATACCGTTTGCATTTATATTACTTCAGTGGCTCTTCATGTTAGCATACATAGCAATTCTACATTTTTCT
>NW_011478020.1:12599-13654 GCF_000754665.1 Bison bison bison | reverse complement strand
ACAACTTTAAGATTATTTGCTAGTCCCACCCTTTTATCAGGACAAAGCAAGTACTTTACTGCCTTAAGCTCCATAGTAACTTCCACCCTCTCTCTTATTATTGTTCACAATTTTTTTCTCTTTCAAAAAATAAACTTATTTGCTGTCAGAGTTATGTCCATTTACATATTTTATTGATTTTTATGCCCCAAGTTTTTCTTGTACCCCATATTTTCTCCTGGGTTTATATTTGTTTATGCAGAAGCCCCTCACTCCTAGGTACTGTAGCGAGGGTCTCTGACGGGGGTAAATTCACTTAAGTCTTTGTGAAACTGAAAACGTCTTTATTTTACTTTTGTTCTTGAATGACAGTTAACTGAGTATAAAACCCTAGGTTGACATTTACCATCAGCACTTGGAGGCTATTAATCTTCCATTATCTTCTGGCATCTATTTCCAATTATGAAGAAATGTCCTGGGAGTCTACCTGACAACAGTCCATTCTCTGTCTTCTGTCTCTGGCAGCTCTTAAGGCCTTTTGTATATTACCCTCCACGTTCTGGAGTTTCATTACTATGTGTCTAGGTGTGGATTTATTTTCATTTAACCTGCTTAGTACTGGGGGCATTCTTTCAAATTGAGGACTCTTGTCTTTCTCCAATTTACATATAGTTAAGCTATTGTACCAGTCATTTCCTCTAATCTTAGTTCCCCACTCTTCTGACACCATTTTGATAAGTTAGGGAGGGTTGAGGTACCCTGTTACAGTCTGGAGAGGATGGACATCTAAGGTCTGCATCTGGCCTTTGCTGGTGAGGGTGGTCTTTTCTTTCCAGTATTTTCTGTGATGTTTGGCTAGAGTAGTTAGTATCTAAAAGTTCTTTATATTGTCAGTCTCTCCTTTTCCTGGTCCTTTAGCTAGAGAGAGATGGCTTTTCACAGCTTTTATTTTGTCTATGCCTTTTAGCATTTCCAGGTATCTAGTCTGGAGTCTGGGCTTCCCAGGTGGCCCTAGTGGTAAAGAACCTGCCTGCCAATGCAGGAGACATAGAGACATGGGTTCAATCCCTGGGTCG
>NW_011478020.1:11619-12499 GCF_000754665.1 Bison bison bison | reverse complement strand
GAAGATCCCCTGGAGAATGAAATGGCAACCGACTCCAGTATTCTTGCCTGGAGAATCCCATGGACCGGAGGAGCCTGGTGGGCTACAGTCTGTGGGGTCTCAAAGAATTGGACACAGCTGAAGTGACAGCATGCACACAAGCAGTCTGGAGTATATAATATAAAAAGGAAACCTTAGGTTCCAAGGTCCTGAGTGGGTCTGCCTTCTTTTGTCCAACTTTTTAAGTGTTGTTATGCTTGTTTTATGTGTTTTGTTTGGAGTTTTTAGTTCTACCTATGTGGAGAAATAGGGAACATCTACTGCATCTTCTTGGAAACAAAACCTATGTATTTTAAAGTCTTTGTCAGAACTCTTCTGGAAATTAATTTTAAGTGGGAAGAACATAAATAATGATAATTATCAATATTTTTGGCTATGCTCCTTGCATTAGATTTCTTCACCTATTTTTGCATGTTGGTTTTTAAGCTCATTGGAAAAGGAAAGATTTGCTTTATTTCCCTTTCTCTCTCTCTTTCAATTGTCATCCATCTCTTTCTAGTAATATTGTTGTTTCTTTCTCCAGACCCTAGACACCAATTCCAGTGCTCAGTTGCATCTGACTTTTTGTGACCCCATAGACTGTATGTAGGAGAAGGCAATGGCACCCCATTCCAGTACTCTTGCCTGGAAAATCCCATGCACAGAGGAGCCTGGTAGGCTGCAGTCCATGGGGTCGCTAAGAGTCGGACATGACTGAGTGGCTTCACTTTCAGTTTTCACTTTTCTGCATTGGAGAAGGAAATAGCAACCCACTCCAGTGTTCTTGCCTGGAGACTCCCAGGGATGGGGGAGCCTGGTGGGCTGCCGTCTATGGGGTCGCACAAAGTTGGACATGACTGAA
>NW_011478020.1:9885-11519 GCF_000754665.1 Bison bison bison | reverse complement strand
AGCAGCAGCAGACTGTATGTAGCCCACCAGGCTCCTCTGTCCATGGAATTTTACAGCCAAGAATACTGTAGTGGGTTGCCATTTCCTTCTCCAAGGTATCTTGCCAACCCAGGGATCGAACCTGCCTCTTCTTCATCTCCTGCATTGGCAGGCAGATTCTTTACCACTGAGTCACCAGGGAAGCCCGTATTCTAGAACCAGGTTTAAAATGCAATTTAGGGCCCCTGTTCCTTGCATTGTGGGATAAAGTTATCACAGACCTGGGTTCCAAGCCATTTGATGAGTTGGTTGAGATCTTAGTTGACCAACTACACCTGAGGTTTCCCACAGGCTTGGCCCACAGGTAACAAACTGTGAGCGTGGTCCTGGGCACTGAGTGGCAACCGGTGTTTCAACCTCCTTTCATTCATGAGGGAAAAGGAAGTCCCATCTCAGCCCCAACTTTCAGTAACAAGCCTACCCTGGTGCATCTCAAGTGGAGATGGAGAATCCGAGAGTACTTTAGTTGCTCTTACTTTGTAGAAGTCCAACAACCTACTATCAGACTCAGATTCCAAATGGTCTCTTGCTTCACCTCTCCCTATCATTTTGCTCTTCTGTTATATTTCTGGACCACAGAACTGTTTAATTATGTGCTGTTTAAAAAATCTCTTTGGGATCTCAGTGTCATGTACTGGGAGCAGAAACTGTATACCAAAGCAGGAATGTACTGGGTCATCTAGATGGAAAAATCTATACTTCTATTAAACATGCTTTGGAAACACCTGGATGAACTAGTTTATATAAAATAATGAGCTCCCAAATCCAAAATTATCTTTGTTAATTTAATAACTGAACCAGTTACTTAACATGACATCATTTATTAGCCATTTTGATATATAATTATGCAGTTCTCTCTTACATCCTCTTCACCTCAACTTACCATCCAAATAAGGATAGATGATAACTTTCTGCTATGTTTGTTATTCAGTATTATTGGGTAAATATAAGCCAATTGTTTACCATGATGAAACTAACTTTCTTGTAAACTTTTATTTTCTGGTGCTAGTAACTGTTTCATTCTTCTTTGCTTCATTGTCTTTTTTACCCGTGGTTAATTCAACCAGTCAATCCTAAAGGAAATCATCCCTGAATACTCACTGGAAGGACTGATGCTGAAGCTAAGGCTCCAATACTTTGGCCACCTGATGTGAAGAGCCAACTCATTAGAAAAGGCCCTGAAGCTGGGGAAGATTAAGGGCAGGAGGAGAAGAGGGTGGCAGAGGATGAGATGGTTGGATGGCATCACTGGCTCAATGGACATGAGTCTAAGCAAACTGGGAGATAGTGAAGGACAGGGAAGCCTGGGGTGCTGTAGTCCTGGGGGTCATCATCACCAAGAGTCAGACATGACTAAGTGACTGAAGAATGACAATTCTCCCAATACTGTAAAATAATACAGCAATACAGATTTCTGTGCAATCAAATCTCTCAGTCCCTATACCGTGTTCTCCTTTCTCACATTTTTCTTAGTACTCTTCATCTTCACGATCCATTAGGACCAGTTTCTTTCTTGGACTTAATAAAGGGGTATGGTTTGTGGTCTTATGTGATTGGCCTTCCTCCAGAAGGATCACAGAGATGATAACCTGGAT
>NW_011478020.1:8471-9746 GCF_000754665.1 Bison bison bison | reverse complement strand
TCTCACTTTGGGGTTTCCCTAAAAACAGAGCCTGAGATGATGGCTTGAGTGGAATTAATTTGGAAGATGATATTTGCAATAGAAGTGAGGGAACAAGGAGGGTATGACAGAAAGGAAGAAAAAGCCACAAAAGACTGAGTTACTGACTTAATAAAGAGTGTGGGAAACTGGAACCCAAGTCCAATGAAACCATCTAAAGAACCAGTAGAAGAGATCTCAGAAATGTCACATCACATGAAATGGAAATAAAGTTAGTTGTCTATTGAGTCTCACTGCCCCTCTTATCAGGATCATCCCTGGGTACATTAACACCTCCCTCACATTTCAGAACAGTGGCTGTTACAGATCTAACAGGTCTCCCCCTGCTTTGCAGAGAGATCCTAGCAGCCAAAACAGAGATACTGAATGGTGATGCTGTAGGCTGGCACAAGGCACAGAATGTTCATTTCAGGTACATGGAGATCAGTTAGACTAAGAGCACGTAGTGAGACACCATGAGCATCTGCCAGCATGGGTGGTGGAAGATGATGCAGGTAACCAAGCAAAAGAGAGAAGCACTGCCTAGCTCAAGGGAGTCAAAGTCAGAGGGTTCAAGCAGAGATCCTCCAAGGAGCCCTCAAAAAGGCCCACATGGGATTCCCTGGTGGTCCATGGATAAGACTCTATGTTCCCAATGCAAGGGGCATGGGTTTGATCCCTCATCAGAGAACTAGATCTCCCCTGCCACAACTAAAGAGTCTGCATGACAAAACTAAGACCTTGGGCAACCAAATCAATAAATACAAACATTTTTTAAAAAAGAAAAGGCTCACCTGACAAAAAACCTGCTTGAAACAACCATCAATCATGGGAAAGACAAAGCCAGCTCAGAAGGGATCAACTCCATTCATTTCCTCTTCCCTTTCCCACTCCTCCCTATGGCCAGACCCTTGAAGCCATCCCGGTCAACCGGCTGGAGGTTTGCAGATGAGGAAAAAGAAATCCAATGCCTCCTTTCTCCTCTGGAGGCTTCAAGCCTGGGGAAGTGATGAAATGCTGCCTTGAAATCAAGTTCAGGGGGTTCACTACCACCCTGGGTTGGACATTGACTTGTGAAACAAGACTGTTTGCAACTCTCTTTAATTGGAAGAGTTGTGTGTTACCTGAGGAAGATGAGAAAAGTTTTCATTCTGGAACAGGGGACATTCACACCCTTCCAAACCAAGTTCTATTGCGGATATGGGAGATACAATAAAATTGCTATTTTGATTGCAGCATCAGTTGTCCTTACTGGAT
>NW_011478020.1:5492-7318 GCF_000754665.1 Bison bison bison | reverse complement strand
ACATTTTAAACTGCCTGGCTGGCTTTTTAATCAGATGGGCTTGTATCTGTACCTACCTTGGCGCGACCACTCGCTTTGTGGGAGAGTTGAATTAGCAAGGGTGTTAAGCCTCAGGTTTGGCCAAGAGGAGAGGAAGTGACACTTGAAATGTTTGGCTGATCCATACGTGACCTCAAGATGTGAGATCAAAGCTTCCAGGTGGAGGAGAAGAGTGAAGAGCCACAGAGAAATCATCCAGATCCTGCAGTGAGTATATGCTGACTCCTTTACCCAAGGAGGTCATATATTCTTAAAACCCTATCAAGTTCAGGGAGGGGGAAATTCTTGTATCTTGGATCAGATTCTGTTTTATCCATGATGGCCACCAACAAGAGCAATGGGACAGACCTTAGACACAGGAAGGAAAATAAGTCTTTAAATGGGATAAAAATAAAAATTGAAAAGCCAAAACAAACAAGGAGAGCAAAGGAAAGGAAGGAAAAAGAGTGAAAATTCTTCATGTTAACAGAATGACAAAAACAACGTGCCAGACACTATGTAGAGGAAGAAAATAGAGAAAAGAAGAATAAAACTTTCATCACCTTAGTGCCAAAGGCTACCTACTTATTCCAGAGCGTCTTTGCCCAATAAGGAAGCCAGTAGCCACATGAAGCTATTTAAATTCAAATCAATTGAAATTAAATAAAATTTAACATTCAGTGCCTTAGGCGCAAAAGCCACATTTCCACTGTGAGGTAGCCACATGTGGCTAGCATAATGAACAGCGCAAATTAGAACACTCCTATCACGCTAGACAATTCTATTGAACAATGCTGCTCTACAACTTGCTCTAAGATTAAACTTCTAGGGATACCTAAATTCAGAAAACATGTAAAATCAAAGGTAAATGGCCAAGGAGGCAAGTAATTTTGTTTTGTTGATAAGTTAGAATTCTCCCTGAAATTCAGGGCAAACATAGCCTAATTTGTTTGTCTACACATCCCTCAAGCAAATACACGATGCAATTTAACACAACAAATGTGAACTTGAAGGCCTGCTTGGGCGAGGCACTGCCTTGGGTACCACTTAAAGAGTCAAGATGCACAGAATGTTGTTCTTATTCTCCGGGGTCATACTTGATGGAAAATGTAAGACCAGGACACTACTAGGAGATAAGAAAAATAGGTACATTAGGAGAAGTAGAAACTAAGCTGTGGGTCTCCAGCACTGCTAAACATATAATAGCCTTGCTAAACAAAATAAATGGATGCTCCAGTCTCATCTGAAGAGAGGAATATTACTTGGCTCTTGAAGGTGTCAGTAACATACCTTCTTCAGGGAAGCAGACACATGCAAGATGGCTTTTGAATATCAAGAGAGAAGACAGTATAGGAGAACAAGCATTCTATAGACCAAGAGATGGAGGATTTATAAACTTGCTTTGGCATGAAGGTCTGTGTTTTTGACCAAACCACTTCAGCATCTTAACAAGTTAATTATTGTCAAAAAATCCCATCATGATTTGCTTTTGAATCTTCCAAAGCAAAAAATAACAATTTGAATCCTTGAGGAGGAAAATGATCTCAGGAGTTGGTGAGATCTGAATGAAATTAACAGGGAAACAAGGTTCTGATGTCACCACAAGTATTCAGAGATCTTAAGCCAACCAAGAAGACAGTATGTCCTATCCTTTGGGGACAGATGAGTCATGTATTATACTTAAAGAAAGAAAGAAAGTGAAGACACTCAGTGGTGTCAGACTCTTTGCAACCCCATGGACTATAGCCTACCAGGATCCTCCATCCACGGGATTTTCCAGGCAAGAATACTGGAGTGGGTTGCCATTT
>NW_011478020.1:5094-5392 GCF_000754665.1 Bison bison bison | reverse complement strand
TCGGACACAACTGAGCGACTTCCCTTTCACTTTTCACTTTCATGCGTTGGAGAAGGAAATGGCAACCCACTCCAGTGTTGTTGCCTGGAGAATCCCAGGGATGGGGGAGCCTGGTGGGCTGCTGTCTATGGAGTCACACAGAGTCGGACACGACTGAAGTGACTTAGCAACTTAGCAACAACAACTTTGGATCATAGGAAAGCATTCCTGGGACTGCAATATTTAAAGCTTAGAGCAGCTGACAAAAATTATGCCCCAAGATGCTGTGCTGATCAGATGACAAAAACTCCTGAGCCTC
>NW_011478020.1:0-1761 GCF_000754665.1 Bison bison bison | reverse complement strand
GCACTGACTGAACTCAATTGCATCATTCCTTTCTCTTGCCAGTGACAACGTTCAATCACAGTGAAGGTAAGGGATCTAAAAAGTGGGTTCTCACAACGTGGCTTGTATTTTCAGCTTGCATTTCAATTAGATTTTACTTCTAATTTTCTCCTGGTTTTTGGACTACTTTGATTTCTCACAAGATCTGATTCCAAAATAGCTATGTCAAATTTGATCATCCATGACAGTGGTAAAAGTTACAGAAATATTGACTTCCAGATTTCTTTGGAGAACAAATTCAGATTTAATGCTGCCAATAACCCATATTTCTTGGGAGAAATATGCTAAAATCTTTGATTTCATCTGTAGGGATACTCAATAAAAATGAATAAAGTTATTCATTTAAAAGCCTCTCATTTACTGTATATCCTCATTACATTCTAATGATTTCGGATTACACTGGGCTATTTCAGCACTTAATTTTTCATGGTTTCTTGGGACTTTTGAACTAAGCAAATACACTCTTTAGGTGCAAATAATTGATATGTTACAGCATACATATAAATAGCTTTACAACTAGCATCTTCCCACATTTGCTTGCACATAGCTGCCCAGCGAATTTTTTTGAAAGAATGAATAATTCTATAAATATTTCTCCATATCAATCAGCCAAAATATGTGACTTGGATAATGTTCAAACAACATACTTCCAATTGCAAAATGCATTGGTTCTTTGGTCTATGTTCTCCCACAGGCCAGCTCCCAAAAACAGCCAGTAAAGTGACTATGCCAGCGTCAACTCCATGGGTGGCCCCATTCTTCAGGCCACATGAGTGTTTACCTTGTTCCGCTGGACCCTGCGTAGCCCTATCCTTCCCTAGGGCTTAGCTCTCAGGATTCCTACAGAAATCTTTCTCCAGAGACTTCCTTGGTGGTCCAGTGGCTAAGACTCCATGCTCCCAATTCAGGGGGCCCAGGTTTGACTCCTAATCAGGGACGTAGATCCCACATGTCACAACCAAGAGTTCACATGCTGCAAATAAAGATCTTACATGCCACAACTAAAAGATCCCACATGATGCAACTAAGACCTGGCTCAGCCAAATAAATATTAAAAGAAATCCTCCTCCATAACTGAACATTCAGTCCTTTGCTAGTGTCTAGAGCCAATCTCTCTCTTCGCTGGAAGGATTTAAGGAACTCTTTTTAATATCCAGAACATATCTTCATACTCTCTTGGAGTTCTTATAACTGAATGTCTGTTTTGTCCCCAGGATGATCGGCTCACTTGTGGCCTCCCACTCACCTCTGGGGCTCAGTCTGTATCTTAGTAATTGCAACTTGGACAGAGAAGCCTGTTGGGCTACAGTGCATAGGGTCACAAAGAGTTGGACCTGACTGAATCACTAACACTTTGACTTCACTTTCAGCATCCGTAGGAATGTACTGTCTTCATTATTTCTAGGAACCTTACAGCAGTGGAGAACTGTATTCTCTTGCTCCCCCATCAGCTCTGGGAGGAACCCTCCTGCAATCTCCTGCCTGCTTGCTCCTGATATTTCTGAATATCCCCTCTGGCTCCTGAAATGCCTGCCAATGTGCCCCTTCTACTTGTCAGAGACCCCACTTGGTCTCTTAACCCCTGTTTCCTGTAGGGACGATGGCTGGGTAGTATGATCTACTTGTGTGTTAGCTCACATCCTCTGAGAAGCGAGTGCTGTGAGATAGGATGAAGTGCCCAAGGATTTCATTAGGGGGCAAGCCTCCTGGAGTTGGTAATGG
>NW_011478019.1:17742-19533 GCF_000754665.1 Bison bison bison | reverse complement strand
TATTGCAAGAGCATCCTAATGAGTTTCAAAACATCTGCCCCTGCCCCTTAGATGGTGTCACTCTTCTACTCAAAACCATCCTATGGCCTCCCATTTCACTGTGACCCACAAAGCCTCTGTGATCATCCTCATTCCCACCCCAGTACTCCTTGACTTCATCTCCAATTCCTGTCCATCTCATGCCCTTCACTCCAATGATTTATTTGCTATCTTTTGATCATGCAAGATATGTTCCTCCTTTTAAACCTTTGTTCTATTGTTTATGGCATAAATGATTGATTCTATTCCTATGTGAGAAATCCTACAACTTCCTCCTTAACTTCAATGATTCACTAGACAGAATCACAATTCAAGAGCAGGTTATGGCTAAGATTTATCATGGAAGATACACAGCAAAAGCAGCAGGAAAAATATATGCATTAACAGAGTCCAGAGGGGTCCAGCATAGACTTCTGATGTCCTTCTTCATCCAAGGCCACAGAATGGGCTTTTTCCTCTGGCAGAAAACTGCAAGGACAAGTGTGGACTGTCTCTGCCAAGGGAAACCCATTTGAGTCTCAGTATGTGTGGCTTTCGTAGGAGGTTGGTCACGTATGCACATCTTGCTAGCAATCAGTCATGGCAACTGAAACTTAGGGTCAAAACAATGCAACCAGGTGTACATCATCAATCTTATTGTTTGTGCAAAGCAATCCTGACAAGCTACTATGGAATGGTCTATTTCTCCCAGGTGTACACAACAAAATAATCAATCCATCAGTGATATAAAAACATTCTGAGAGCTATGTTCCCAGGGGTTGGCCAAGAGTAAATCCAAGACTCTTAGAGATATTCAAGGAGTGAGCAACCAGACCTGCTGTGTTAACACTTCCTTAATACTCTCTAATCTTGCCATGCTTCCCTGTACTGAAATATATTTCCCTGCTCCTGATAAGCTTAAATACAATAATTAAGTTTAGAGAGGAGAAAGTATTTCAAGAATTATGAGAATAACTATTGGCAACATAACATGAGCAAAAAGTAAATGTTTGTGCTTGTCAGAGACTGATGTATTAGGGCTGTTTGTTGCTGCAGTAGAAACTGACTAATGCATCACTCCTTCTGTATGAAATGTTCTTTCTCCAGACATGCCTTGGCTTATTCCCTCATTTCCTTCATCTTTATTCAAATCTCATATTCTCCATAAGGCCTAAGACTGATCACATTGTTTAATATTATAATCATCTCCCAACCCACTCTTGCAAATTTCTGATTGCTTTTAACCTGTTCTATTTTTCTCTTAGCACTTATCATCTCCTAGTATACCATATAATTTACTCAATCATTATGTCTCCTCTCCCCAACACCTTCTCCCTACCACTTCCACCCTCACTAAGCTCCAAGAAGGCAGGAGTATTTGTATACTTTGTTCATTAATTTATTCAAAGAACCAAGGACATAGTACCTAGGACATAGTCGGTGCTCAATAAATACTTAATATTTACTGAATAAGGTACGTAGAGCATGTCAGGGATTATTATCTCCATTTTTTTCTTCTAATTTTACTGAAAATAGTTGACATAGAGGACTGGATAGGTTCAAGTTATACAGCATACTGATTTGACTTACATACATCATGAAATGGTGACTATAATAAGTTTATTGAACATCCATCATCTCATTCTGCTGCTGCTGCTATGTCACTTCAGCCATGTCCAATTCTGTGCGACCCCATAGACGGTAGCCCACCAGGCTCCCCCATCCCTGGGATTCTCCAGGGAAGAACACTGGAGTGGGTTGCCATTTCCTTCT
>NW_011478019.1:12328-14698 GCF_000754665.1 Bison bison bison | reverse complement strand
AAGACCAAAACTCACTTCCAAACACCTAGGTTCTCTGAACTGGGTCCAATGTCCTCAAGCCAGGTTCTCAAAAATGACACATCACAGCTGTACATTTTTATGAGATAGGAAAGGAAAACTTTCTTTTCTCCCCAAGCTATTTCCTTACAAAATTAAAATGGATGAAATTTCCCCCACCAGGAAAACTGATTGTAACTAGTCTGTTCTTCAATACCAGGCCAGACTGAGCAGATTTATCCTATGAAACAAGTTGGCATTTTTAGGAAAACCTCTGAGATGTTTCTAGCAACTTCCATGAAATACAAGAAGCTTCAAGGCTAAGGAAGATATATTTATGTTTCTCTCTGAATCCTTTCCTGAACCTGTCTACGTTGCCGTTACATTATCTTCATGATTTAGCTAAATGAAACATTTGCAAATGGTATAATAGATCCCAGTTTTGTGATGCATTTTCCTCTAGGTCTGAAGTTATTCAAACAGTGTTCCTTGGCTATGGTAATTTGTATCTTCAACAATCAGCACTTTGGACCTCAGGGGTACTGATTTGTTTGAATCTTTGGATTGTTTTTAATGCCACAACCCCAGGAGGGTGGTTTGTGGCAGAGAAACCTACTTCCATTAAAACTAGGTATTAATTTACTAAAATAATTTTCTTTTAGGCTGCCATTGATGGAAAAGTTTTTCTAAGTCTTTTCTAATTGAATCATATATCTGAAGAACAACCTTCTGAAGGCCATGAAGGATGCTCCCTAAGTAAAGGATATGCCATCCTTCAACCATGAATCTTATAAATCAGCATATACCCGGATATCTAATGTATAATGGATGTGGAAGGTTATTTAAATTCAGAAAGGTATAACTATGTTGCACACATCATAAGATAAATTTATTGTGAATCTGTACATGAGGGTACAGAATTTGATATTTAATAGAATTTGTAACTCAATTTGAAGCCAAAAGTATATGTTTGGTGTGAGATGAAATTCAACAACAAAAGAAAATTGAAAGATGTGCCATTGAAAGACCCAGTCCTGAAACTCTGTCTTTAACTCCTCTTAGATAAGCCATTTACCTCTTTGAGTTTCAGATTCTCCATCTAGTAAAAGGGTGCGTGTGTGCTAAGTCGCTTCAGTCATGTCCAACTCTGTGTGACCCTATGGACTGTAGCCTACCAGGCTCCTCTGTCCATGGGATTCTCCAAGCAGGAATACTGGAGTGTGTTGCCATGCCCTTCTCCAGGGGATTTTCCCAACCAGGGATCGAACTCATGTCTCTTACATCTCCTGCATTGGCAAACAGGTTCTTTACCACTAGCACCACCTTGGAAGTGAGAAAAAGGGTGCAGGGTTCTCTAATCTGCCTACCTCCCAAGGCCACATTCTCTCCACACTTTATACATAAATTATGGCTTTCCCTTCTATGTAAAATATTGTGCAGTGTTGATGGAGGTGTTCATATAAAACCGAAGCAGGCTAACTGGCCAAATGCATGATATACACATCATTAATGTTTCCACATTGAATGTTTGAATCTGTCAAGAATTTATTGGCCTTAACCTAACTTCCTTCAGTGATTCTGTTGTCCAGGGGCATTAAGTCCATTATGATGGATTAAATCTTTCACTGACAATTCTGGTATTAGATCACACAATGACAACATGATGAAAAATAGTAGATTATGTTCGGGATGCCATTATCACTTTTCTGGACAAGGGAAATGAAACTTCTCAATTTTCAGTTCTATTTTTACCTCACGAGTCTTCTTTAAACTATCTTTCTGAACTGCTCTGAATAGGAGAGAAAGGTATGAATAATATTCAGATATGACATAGCCCACAATTTTGTAGGACTCAAAGTAACAATAACCCTGTGTACGAGACAGCAAAAGAGACACTGATGTATAGATCAGTCTTATGGACTCTGTAGGAGAGGGAGAGGGTGGGGAAATTTGGGAGACTGGCATTGAAACATGTATAATATCAGGTATGAAACGAGTCACCAGTCCAGGTTCAATGCATGATACTGGATGCTTGGGGCTGGTGCACTGGGATGACCCAGAGGGAGGGTATGGGGAGGGAGGAGGGAGGAAGGTTCAGGATGGGGAACACAGGTATACCTGTGGTGGATTCATTTCGATATTTGGCAAAACTAATACAATATTGTAAAGTTTAAAAGTAAAATAAAATTAAAAAAAAAAAAGAATTGCTAGCACACAAAAACTAATTACATAGGGTTTACAAAAATGTCTTCAGTTCAGTTCAATTCAGTCATTCAGTCGTGTCCAACTCTTTGCAACATCATGAATCACAGCACGCCAGGCCTCCCTGTCCATCACCAACTCCCGGAATTTACTCAAACTCATGTCCATCCA
>NW_011478019.1:9033-10137 GCF_000754665.1 Bison bison bison | reverse complement strand
ATGAGATGGCTGGATGGCATCACTGACTCGATGGACGTGAGTCTCAGTGAACTCCTGGAGTTGGTGATGAACAGGGAGGCCTGGCATGCTGCGATTCATGGGGTCACAAAGAGTCAGACACGAATGAGCGACTGATCTCATCTGATCTGATCTGATTATAAAGAATTAACAAAACTATCAGGTTCTCCCTCTAATTCATGAGGAATAGTTCTAGATGAATTAGAATTTGAACTATCGGATTATTGTCCTCTTGGAAATACATTCTCTTAAGATGATTTTAAAGTCATAAACTGGCAATCTTCCTGTATTCTGAATTACAACCAATGTATTTCTTTTATTTTTCTATCTGACTTCTAGCACTGTGATTGAATTGAAAGTTGGTTATGACTTGTATATACTGTCAGACAGTCTGTTGGGACAAAAAGTAGAGAATCAGTAAAAATTGGTTTACACTGTATGTCTTTAAATTTTTGTTTCCACATGTGTGAAACACCACTGTGAAATAAGTGAAAGGGACAAAGGAATAGTAAGAGGAGTAATGCAGAAGTCTTAGTGGACTACATGCTGGAGCAGGAGACAAGGTCACAGCTCCTGAGACTTGCACTTGTTTTCACATCTCACCTTTACCATGAACTTCCACTTGGACATCATAACCTTGGTTCCTTCTTCTATTCATTGAGAAGTTAATATTACAAAGGTCCCTCTAGTTCTGTAAGTTTGTGGTTATGTACATTTTAATAAAAGCAATGGTGATATTGCTACAAGAAAGTGTTCCTGTCCTTTGTATTCCAAGTTTCCACTTTGTAGTTTCTCTCTAGAACAGATCTATGTCTTGCAGTCAATGTTTCTTTAATAATTTCTCAATTTCTCCCAAGGTCACCAAAGGATCTCTATCACACATTCTTGAAGAGTGAACTCAGTTTAATAATAGTCAAAAATAAGAACCACATTAGACTAAGGCCCCCATAAGGGCATCCAGTTTTTCCTCTTGTACTTTTAAACTAAGATCATGGTATCCGGTCCCATCACTTCATGGCAAATAGATGGGAAAACAGTGGAAACAGTAGCTGACTTTATTTTTCTGGGCTCCAAAATCACTGCAGA
>NW_011478019.1:4604-8643 GCF_000754665.1 Bison bison bison | reverse complement strand
ATGTGAAGAGAGGACTCATTTGAAAAGACCCTGATGCTGGGAAAGATTGAGGGCAGGAGGAGAAGGGGAAGACAGAGATTGAGATGGTTAGATGGCATCACCATCTCAATGGACATGAGTTTGTGTTAACTCCGGGAGTTGGTGATGGACAGGGAGGCCTGGCGTGCTGTGGTTCATGGGGCTGCAAAGATTCGGACATGACTGAGCGACTGAACTGAACTGAACTGAATGCTGGCATATATAAATCATACCAATAGTTCTTATAGAAGAGAAAGAATTTCTCTTTCTCACGTTATACAACATAGAAAATGGAGAATTATTAAGTTCCCTCATACACATGCATACACACTCACATCTCTTGCTCTAATTACCCAGATATTTCGAGAGACAAGGTGAACAGAACAGACCCATTTATGTTAAACATACTGTCACAGACCAGAAAAATTTTGGAGAGGAGATTCAAATACTTAGGTGAGAAGAGGACTAAACTGCAAGGTCTCAGATAGAAGTGAACAGCACGGTGGATGAAGAATGAGAAATTTAGTTCAAGTCCTAGGTCTGCTTTTTACTTAGTATGTGAAGCTCTTCACCACGCTGAGTCTGAGTTTAAAAAGAAGCTGGTAATTCTGTTACCTTCAGAGAATCAATCTCATAGACTGAATGAAATAAATGTCTGTGAGAGCACTATGGACTGTCAAAGTGTCACACAGTATGAATCCAACCCTGCAAATCTAAGAGCCTATGAAAAGTCCCTTGTTTCTTGACGACAGAATAGCTAAACTTTCCTCCCCTTAACACTGAGCAATGTGGCTCATTGTAGAAGACCTCAATTCTATGTCCCAAATCATTCCTCACTATGTATCCTTAGATGTCCTAAATCTGAAACCAGAAGCCTGGCAACACTTCCATTCCACTTCTCCCTTAACCACTAAGAGAAATCCAGAATCAAACCAGAAACCTAGCTAGAAGAGACAGAATAGGTAAAGTGAATTCTAAGCCATCACTTTAAAGGCATGTGAATCAGATCTATGGAATGATAAGTTTAAGTGAGCAACCTTTTTAGATGTGCCCAGAGTCTGCTGAAACAGAATTGATCTTTAAAGTTCAGATCAGCCGAAGCACAGGGAAGGCTGACATAAGTGTCCTTCTAAGAGGGAGGCCAAGGGAGTTTCAAGTAACAGAAGAGAAAGGAGGAGATGTGACTATGCAAGAGAGAGGTTCAAGTGATACAAGAAAGGGACCAAGAATGCAGACACCTCCTAGAATGTGAAAAAGGCAAGGAAACAGATTTATCTCTAAGGCTTACAGAGCCTTGCCAACACTGTGCTTTTAGCCCAGTGAAACCCATGTTAGACTTCTGACCTCCAGAACCGTTAAAATAATCCCATGATGCTTTAAGCCTGGAAGTTTATGGTAATTTGTTATAACTGCAGTAGGAAACCAGCAATTCAGTATGACTACATCCTCTTCACTCTTGAGTCTTGAATGCTGGCTTTTCATTACTGATTCCTTTGACCAAGATCTTCCCAAAGCCCTGGAGCAAAGGCAGCAAACTGCAATACACATACACTTCTGCCCAGCTAGGTCTGCTTACTACTGAGGCTACTCAGTTGTCTTTGGAAATACCAGAGGTTGGGAACTGGAAACCAAGACATCTTTTATCTTTCTGACACTGTGGGAATAATTTCACTCAAAATATTTGAAATACACCCTAGTAAATTGTTTTCACAGTATAAATAACAGCAAGAACTGAAATTCAGTATATTCAGTTCTGTTGGTTTTATGAAGGGTGCTGTCCCCCCTGAGTTCATATGTGAGAACAGCTGATTCATGTAACATTTCTTAGTAATAATCATGATGCCATCTTACAGCTATTACACAGTTTACATATGTATAGCAATCTACAGTTTATAAAGATATTTCTTCATCCTCACTATATCCTAGCTGGGGGGAAACATTATTACTCCTATTTTATAGACAAGGAAACAGAGGCTCAAAGTTTCCCAACATCTCAAATCCTAAGGAAGTCACAGAGCAAGGACTCCAAACCTGGTCTTCTAACTACATCATGCATAAGAATCACAATCCAAAAAGACAAGTGGGCTGTTTCCAGTGTTTCTACTGGCAGACTTAATGAAAACCACCTTGCTTCTTTATCAAAGTTATAACATTTTCTCAATAAACACACACTTTCCTCTTTGTTGTCTTCACAACTCAGAATTACTTCATTTGAGAGGCACTGTGATGTCCTTGAGACCTGATCATGCCTCTTTTCATCTGAACGATCATAAGACATCCAAGATGAAACTTTGTGCCTAGGTTTCAGTTTTCTAAAAGGACTATAATGTGTGGATAATAATCCCACTTTCAGATGAAGAAATAACTCAAGAGGTTATTTCCCTAAGTCCACACAACTAATAACTAGAATATGTAAGACATAAAAACAGATCTTTTGAATTCATGTATGCATTCACTGAACAAATGGTTATTAAGTGTCTTTATCAGGCTAGGTCCTGAAAATACAAAGATTAAAAGGACAAAGATGAAAAGCTCCTGGTAGAGCTTACGGTCTGATGAAAAGAGACATAAAGGTACACAGGTAATTATAATGGTGTGTGATAAGTGACAGGGGCAAGGTGCTACCTGGGAGATTTCTCAGAAATGACATATAAATTGAGGTATGAAGAATAAGTAGGAATTTTCCAGGCCAAGTGGGAGGGGGAAAGGAGAGTCTTCCTGACAGAAGATGTATGTACCTCGCATGCAAAGCCTCAACATGCTGCACTATGTATAGCCATGTCTCTGAGCACTGTACCTTCTGGCCTTGTAACTTACACAAGTGGTCCTAGCCACAGTTTACCATGGCAACCAAGGTATTCCCATGAGCCCATGACTTTCAAAAATGGCTAAATTTGTATAGCATACAGATCAGTTCACTGACTCTAAAGGTTATGTATTCTATTCCTTAAATATTGTTGTTTTGGGAAGTGGGATACCAGCTGGCCTTCACATTTTAAAGAGATAGTACATTTAAAAACCATCACCAAGTATTATTTTTGACATCAAGGCAGACCATGAGAGTTATACCGAGAGAGCAGCTCCTGACATGCTCAACAGGAAAGGCAATTGAGACTGCTATTCAAGACCACTTGAGCTATTTGATATCAAACAAGATGTAATTTATAAAGGTACCTGGAAAAGTTAAAAGACAGAACTCAATAATTTCCATTTTTCACATGAAGAACACATTTCTCTGCTTTAGACACTTTCCCATCAGATCCAAGACAAAGAATAAATCAACGAAAATGCTTTTTTGAAAGGTTTAATGTATCATTCTAGAAGAGGCTTTCTTTCACTATGATAAGATTATCCTATTTTCAGATGGTACACACCCCCAAATTTCTGCACTATACCTCTGAATTACAGAAGTATTTTTACTTCCTATGTAACTGACTTTATTGGAAAACAGCGAATTTTACATTCCACAGTAACAACAACAACAAAAAATGCCCACCAGAATTAGAGCCAAGCAGCACTGATGTGTTCACTTAATTATTCAATCTAATTTCTTGAAAATGAAATGAATTTTTGATTAAAATATCCTTTTCCATCAGTGAACCCTTTAACAGGCTGTATTTGACTTTAGAACACATGCGATCTGAATTGAATATTGAATATCTGTTTAATCTTAGATCAACTGTGAAGTCTTCAAAGCCACTCCTCTGTGTCTCCTTTTTTGAATACAAAGTAAAATTATCTTTTCTAGATCTTTTCTTCCTGTATCTTTCCTGGGTTTACGTGCACAGGCGGACAGTACAATCCCACATTTACCAAGTGCCAGGACAATCCTCTGGGCTTCACAGGTGGTGCTAGTAGTAAAGAACCCATCTGCCAATGCAGGAGATAGGGGTTGGATCCCTGGGTCAGAAGACTCACTGGAAAAGTGAATGGCAACCCACTCTAGTATTCTTGCCTGGAGAATTCCATGCACAGAGAAGCTTGGTGTGCTACAGTTCATGGGCTGCAGAGTGGGACACGA
>NW_011478019.1:4212-4504 GCF_000754665.1 Bison bison bison | reverse complement strand
ACAGACAGAAACTATGCATGTGACACTAAAAGGCAGTTTTTCAGTTGCAGATAGGTGAAAATCAAGCAGAGGAGGGACTAGGAAAGAATGGTTTGATTTTGGACTTTTAGATGAGCTGGAAGTCTTTGCTATCAAAGGGACATTACAATAGGAATCTTAAGGAAGTGAGGGGGTGCTGCTGCTGCTGCTGCTAAGTCACTTCAGTCGTGTCCGACTCTGTGTGACCCCATAGATGGCAGCCCACCAGGCTCCCCCGTCCCCAGGATTCTCCAGGCAAGAACAGTGGAGTGGG
>NW_011478019.1:2457-3008 GCF_000754665.1 Bison bison bison | reverse complement strand
AAGGAAATGGCAACCCACTCAGTGCTCTTGCCTGGAGAATCCCAGGGACGGGGGAGCCTGGTGGGCTGCTGTCTATGGGGTTGCATAGAGTCGGACACGATTGAAGTGACTTAGCAGCACCAGCATTCCTTTATAACGCTAGTTTAGGGGAACAGAAGTACTATTGATACGTTAGAGGGAGTATTTCCTTAAAGCCTTTTATTTTCTGATTACGAAAGCCACTGTTGTTGTTTAGTCGCTAAGTCATGTCCGACTCTGTGATCCCATGGACTGTAGCCCACCAGGCTCTTCTGTCCGTGGGATTTCCCAGGCAAGAATACTGGAGTCGGTTGCCATTCCCTTGTCCAGGAGATCTTCCCTAAGGACTGAATCAGCATATCCTGTACTGGCAGGCAGATTCTTTACTGCTGAGCCACCTAGGAAGCCCCATAAAAGTCACGCATACCACTAAAAATTCAATACAGAAATGAACAGTGGAAAGTGAACATTCCTCAAACTAGGTGAGGGTTACAGATCGAATGAGGGTCAGGTAGCCTATGGCACATACTATG
>NW_011478019.1:0-1133 GCF_000754665.1 Bison bison bison | reverse complement strand
AAACTGTTTAGTTCTTTTTCATTATTTTGTTTCATGGGCTTTCCCTTGCTCTTTCAATTGAGAGTAGTTCCTCTGCTTTTTCATCTTGCTTAATTTGCTCTTGCCTCTATGAATTCAGGGTAAATAGTACCTTTTGTGCTCTTGGAGAGGGTGTTCTTATGTGGGCATGTCCCTATGCAGACTGCCTGTGCCCATTTTCTTTCACAGAATGGCTGGTTTGACATGGATGCCAGTCACATTTCTCCCCATGGTATGCTGCCAGCTCTCACCTTGGCAGAGGGGAGGGGAGGGCTGGAGAAGGAGAAGCTGGAGTGGGCTCGGGGGTGAGGCGGGATGTCCTCTCTGCTCAGTGGCTGTCACCACCCTATCAGAGCAGGGTCTGATCCCAAGTTGCTGGAGGGGGAAGAATTGGGCTCCAGCTAGCTCTATTGTATTTAAGTGTCTGTTTCTCCCTCTCCCTGCCCTGGGAACTTTGCCCCAGAGGAAGGGAGTGCTAAAGCAAGCAGGCCCTTGTGCAGACAGAGGTCCAGTGCACTCCCTGGGTAGGCTCCTGCATCTCAGCTCAGATGCAGCCTTGATGGTGAGCCCCCTTTGTCTCTCAGGGCTTATCACTGCTGCCGCCTCCACTTCCCACACCCTGTCATGGAACTACTAGCAGGGATGATGGAGACCTGTGTGGACTCTCAGCTTGTGTTGCAGGATTAGCTGTGGTGGAGTGGCCACCATCAGGGATCTGAGGGGGCTTGTGGGGCACTGCCTGTGTATGTGCCAACAATGGATACCCAGCCCAGGCTTCTGTTAGTCACAGCGTTTTTCCACCCAGCCAAGGGGGCTTATCCCCTCCATGCAGAACCACGGGACTGGGGGGCCCAGGTGCCGACCTGACCAGCTCACTTCCCGGAGTGGGCATTTACCTGTGTCACTTCCTTCTGCCTTTGAGTCACCTACCAGGGGCACTGGTCCCGAAGCGATAGCTTTTCTACCTTCCTACCCAATGACATATGCATCTTTCTTACAGCCTTGGTTGTTCAGGAGTCCTTCCAGTCTCAAGTTAATTTTCAGTGAGAAGTATTCCATATGGAGATGTATTTTTTATGTGCTCTTGTGGGGAGGTGAGCTCTGTGTCCTCTTAC
>NW_011478018.1:13646-15356 GCF_000754665.1 Bison bison bison | reverse complement strand
GATGGGGCTACATACACGCCCCTCAGAGTAACATGGACCCAGTGTTTGCCTCACAGAAGGTCTCTCCATTTTGGTCTGCTGCCTGTAGCTGTCAGAAGAATTTCACCTTCCGTTTATGTTTCTTCTTCTCAGTTTCAGCACTAGTCATTCTAATCCCTAAACACGTTTGGCCATAGTGACCTCCCTCCCGTGACTGTATGAAAGGGAAATGTTTGTTCAAGCTTTCATTTCTTGAGCATTTACTTAGCAACTTTGAATAATATCCTTGAGGTATCCATTGGCTTGTTCATCAGAACGTGAGTGAGTGTGTGCGTGTGTATGTAAATGTGCACATTCTGGTGTGGAACTCTTGTGTTGGCTCAGAGGCAGTGCATGGATCGATTCTTTGTTTGAAATGAAACTGTAAACAAAGGATGGAACAAGTGTGTCCTTAATAAAGAAAATGTTAACTACTTTGGTTTTCCAGTACCTTGTTGTTTGAGGTAGATATGAGATCTGGGGATTTGTTTCTAGAAGCAAGACTTTTTTCCTTTCAAATTTCTTTTTGGAGAAACAAATATGAGTTACCTCCAGTTAACTAGGAATCAGAAAAATGGGGGGCATTGAGTCAGATTTTTCTTCAAGTTTCCAAATCATCTGTTTTACCTAAATTGCTGGCTTTTAGTGAGGGTTAAGAGAAGGCATTACTATTGTGTGGAAGCTCTTGGCTGTCACTTCACCATGGGAAGACAAAAATAAAGCTGGCCACCTGGCAATGAATGTAGATGAATATCATATATAGTCATGCAGTAATATATATGTCTATCTGAATGTGTCTGTATATGCATTTATGGTCTTTTCTTTTGCCCCAATGGACCTTCATTCTTGAAAGTTTGAGAGTAAAGGGGCCATGGAGAGGTCTAATGCAGTAACTGGTCCCTTGCTGCATTTCTGACACGTTTTATTAGGAGCCCATGTTAGGACCAGTAATTGGTGTTAGAGTATGTTGCTGTTGTCCATTTTGTCATCTTTGTAGTACTGCCTACTGGGCCTAGGGTTAGTGATGAAAAGAGTGGAAAGAAGTCATTCTAGAAGGATGTTGCTATCACATTTTTTCTGTCATTTTTAATGTGCGAGTCATTGACAAAATTATTTTTAGAATTTTTCTTCTATTATATTTATCTCCTTTTTATCTCTGTGCCTGGGGAATAAAACATTAACAGTGGAGTCATGAGTGTCCCATGGAACAATCAATGGTTGAGACTTCAACCCAAGTCCTTCCAGAGGACCCTCCCTGAAGTGGTTTTGTGGTGGTGGCTCCACCTGCTGGCTCTCCTAGGAAACTCCTCCTCCTCCCCGCCTTTTCTTTCTCCCAGGGAGAATCTTGAGCAGGATGCCTTTGGTTCCTCTGATTTAGTGTTCTCAGTCTGTGCAATTCCATCTCAGACCCATGGCTTCTCACATTATACACGTGTTCTCTTTGGCTCCTTTCCTTTCTCTTCTAATATTTACTCATTGAACTCATACAATCTATTTCTCTGTCCTTGTTCCATCTCTTACACCCCTACCGACCAGGATAATTGCTGATAAGCATTAAAAAAAAAAAAGGACTCCTGTAGGCAAGACTCTAGGTATAGATACTAATTTGGACACAATAAAGAATTACACTAAAATCCATGTGGGTAAGCCACGGTCTCCACCTTCATAGCTCCAAGTACTCCTAACTGCTGC
>NW_011478018.1:11461-12069 GCF_000754665.1 Bison bison bison | reverse complement strand
CAAATGGGGAATGAAGAGAGAGAGATAAGGAGATAAAGAGAGAAAGTTGTCTGTCAGGACAAATAACTTTCAGCCTCAGCTATGCATGTGCTAAGACCCTGTTAGAGACTGATAAACATATTATAATTTTGCAGGCTCTCAGATGTCCTATATAAGGAAACCTGCTTCTCTTTGACCACTGAACCACATTTTACTGGAGACTAGTTAGGATTCCACTTTGAGATGTGCTGGGCTTTAAAATGCAAAGCAAGGACTATCTAAGCATGTCTCACATCATCTTCAGATTCTACCTTGGACAGGTTATGTTAGAATGAATGAGTGTAGATGGTGATGCTGGCACTGAAAGTAATGACTGATGTTACTTCTCAAACCCGTGGTTGTGAGTAAACAAGTTAGATGATGCTACAAGAACATTCCTGAAATCTAAAATTTGAAAGCTATCCTTTTTGGTTGTTTTTCAAGTGACAAGCTGAAAATTTTTTCTCTTGATCATTTTTTGCATCCTCGTATCTAAGAGTGTCTCCCTGGGCTGGGTTTTGGCAGGAAAAGTGGGCTGAGAGGGCAGAGCCAGTGAACTAAGAGACCAGGTCTACCCGGGACTTGAGTCA
>NW_011478018.1:10363-11360 GCF_000754665.1 Bison bison bison | reverse complement strand
GCTGTGCTTTGCTGAGGCCCACATGGGCTCCTCCTTTCCAAAGGGAGCTTATTCTCAAAAGAGAGCTGATAGGTTAACTGAAAGTAGTTCATTGGAGGTCTTGTGTTGGGACAGCAGCTGTCCTCACTTGTAGAGAAAGCCCTGGAAAGGGGACCTTTTCTTCAGAAGCTTCCTCATTCTCTTTTAATTACACAGGTTGGTCATATTGGTCTGTCATCACAGCCTGGTCCTCCGATGCCATCTGCAGCCGCAGTTCAGTCTTTGGACTTGTGGTTTTTTGTGCTTGTGAGGCTCTGGGACTGCTAGGCCCTGAACAATGAGGACATTTCATGGCCTGTCTTCCTAAGCCATGGTCAGACTGACAGCGGGCCCAGCTGCAATGCTGGGTGGGCCACCCTTTTGTCTGCAACTAGAAAGGGAAGGAAAGGACAGCTTGAAGGTTTCCCTGGGTGTGTGTATGTGTGCAGGTGGTAGGGGAAGTGCATTCCAGGGGGACTGAACTTCTTGTTCCATTTATGTTTCTCTGAAGACCTCAGTAAGCTCAGTGACAGCAGGGCCTTGTTACAGGAAGAATGGCTGGGGACAGAGTCCAGAACCCCTTCTGCTACACCCCAGAGTTTCTGTGGGACTTTGGGCAAGTCTCATGCTCTTGTTTTCTAATCTGTAAAATAAGGAGAAGCTACTCTTGTTAATTCCCTTAGGGAAATTATAAGGATAAAAATTAGGAAAGAGAAGTTTGGGGGCAGAGGGTGGTAATAGTAGTATAGGGCATCACTCACTGAATATAATAGTAGTTGTTATTAAAAGTGATAAACTGCTAGTAGGGCCCCAGAGTGTTGGGAAGAAATTATTGATGTCTGAAAAATACTAATAAAGTGTCCATGAAGGGGCCAGTGATCAGATGCACACAGAGCACTCTCTAGTTTAGACTATATGGTAGGCCATAAAATAACTCTTAATAATTTTAAAAGGATTAAAATCATGCAAAGTATTTTCT